>NW_024821774.1:0-1792 GCF_019175285.1 Sceloporus undulatus | reverse complement strand
AATTTGTAAATTTCTGCCAATTCCAAAATGCAAAAGACCACACAAAAACAAAAACCACGGTAAAATGCACAAAAACTCTTGCAATCTCACCCAGCAGCAAAAAGAGTTTTGTAAAAAAAAATTGGTTCTTTCATGTGAGAACAAAAGGAAAGGTTTATATCCCTGCCACAGCTATGCCCTGCATATATTAAAATGTTTTCCCTCCCCCCTTTTTGATATAATAGTTAATGTGTTTTCCAATGCTGATGTAAATTTCAAGCAGATTGGAAACTTGTGATCTTCAACTATAGCTCTCCTCCTATAATGCTGTTAATTATCAGTCTTGAAAACTTGGAGTCAGGGTTGTCAGAGAAAGCACTACAGATTGTTAGCCAGGAAAAAAAATTAGAGCCTTTGTTATGTGGAGGCTAAACAATTGAAAAAGATGTCAGGACTTCAGGTATAGATTTATGCTCAGCTATGAAGTTCTTGAGTGTTCTTGAGCACGTCTGGGAGTTAGGAATATATATATATTTACTTTATTTGGTAGAACAGTGAGGCAAACACACTAGGAATGCAAAGTTTTACTTTTCAAGAAAAACTGTGTAACAGAGTGGGGAAAAACATGAGCAAACTACAAATATTAAAGCCAAGACACTGTTCATTTATTTTGGAATACCAGTTGTGGCTAGCAGTCTGATTTAGCCCATATACACAACCTTAAAATAATGCAGCTTTGAATATGGCTTAGTTTATGGTGCCATCGTGTGGCCATGTAATACCAGTTATGTCTAGCCAGTGGTATATATTTGCATGGTGGTGCAGGGGTGTGTTATACAGTTTCTGAGTGACAGAGAGCAAAGTATCTATTAAGACTGTGCATGAAACTAGTTCTGCTCACTGTTTCTTGAATGGATTCAGGTTTAGTCTTGTCCCAGTTTTCCACATGAGAAAGTTTCACCTTGAGGAAATGGCCAAGGTTTCCTTATTTCTCTGAGTTATTCACATTTTGTTGTTTCTGTCCTTAGTTAAGATGATACCTGGATGATAAATTTTGCAGGCAGGCTCCTCCTCCTTCTGGCCATGTGGGAACTGGTAGTTTAACAAAGTCCAGGAAATTTAATGTCTATTTGCATATCAACAGGACTCTTCTCTTGCAATCCAATCTGTCTCCATTACTGTGAGGCCACAGTCCATCTTAACTAAGGAAAAAAACAAGAAAATGCAGGCATCTTACTAACATCTCCATTTCCCCCCTCCTGTTTGGTTTGTAACATCTTGCCTGATGAAGAAGCCAGTGGAGCTTCGAAAGCTTGCAACAAGCATATTGTGCATTTTGGTTGGCCAATAAAAGTATCATTGAGCCTGAACAGACAGGCCAAAATAAATCTGCTTCATGTTTCTTTGGAGGTATGCTGGTTAAATAACACAAGCATCTTAAGAGGCCAGAAGCTGCGCCAAAGCTGTGTTCCATTACTTAGGACTGGAGCGTGGCTTTGGCACGGCTTCTAGCCTCTTAGGACGCATGCATCATTTCAACAGTATACCTCCAAAAGAGACCCAAAGCAGCTTTATTTTGGCCTGTCTGTTCAGGCCCACTGTTTGGGCACAGAAAGGCCTAGAGATTCCTAGAGAAAACACTCCACTAGGCATTTGTAGCTCCTCCTGTGCAATTCTATGGTCAGTGTCTGGCAGATATTTACCACAGAGTTGCACTAGAGAACCTAGATTCCTAGAGAGGTGATCTCTCAGGTAAAAACATAGTGGGGTGTTTTTTTTTTATTTGTGGTTTTCCCACATTCATGGGGTCCTG
>NW_024821773.1:0-1792 GCF_019175285.1 Sceloporus undulatus | reverse complement strand
GGTGGAGGAGGAGGACAGTGATGAAGAAGAAGAGGCCCAGAGCAACTTGGGGGGCAAGGCCTCTCCTCCCGACCGGGGGTCAGATGCTGCCCTAGTGCCCCCGGCCATCCCGCCAAGGACTACTTGCCACCCACCGGTCAGGTTTTCCTCTCCGGCCATCCTCAAACCCTCCACGGTGGTGCCTCCCTCGGACTCAGGGTCCCTGATGGACTTCACGTCCCCCTCAGTCGCCCCACAGCTGCCTGGAGACAGACCCACTGAGGCGGCCACAGCGGTGTGTCCAGAACAGCCAAGCCAAGCCACGCTGCCGCCTCTGCCGGCCAAGCGCCACCACTTAGAGTGCAAGGCCACTGCCGCAAAGGCCCCTCCGCCGCTGCCCAGCCGGCCCCCCACTGTGCCCCCCAGGACCGGGCCACACAAGCCACAAGCATCCACCACCACAGTCAGGTAAGCGCAGCTCCCTTGACACTGCATGGGCTCCGCATGGCCACGAACGCCACGAATGCATTCCAGCTGGGATTCTGATGCAATGCTGCCATCTAGTGCTGCAGATCCACAGATTCAAGCATGACTTGAAAGCAAACCTTGGTTTTTCCATTTTATATAAGTTTTGCTATATTATATATTTAATGGGACTTGAGCGTCCATGGATTTTGTTTTCCACGGAGGGATCCTGGACCCAAACCCAGCGGAGAACAAGGGCCCACTGTGTAAGAAATAGGAAGGTCAGAGTATGGACATACATACTCCGCTCTAGAGGAAAGGAAGTTTATTTTAGAATATCGATACTTGTGTTGCTTTGTATCGTTAGAGTGACAGATACATGTTTGGCGCCAGGATACTTTGATGTGAGGGTTGCATTTGGGCTGAATGAGATGTCATTGTGGTTGTGTTATAGATTTGCAAACAATAACAAAAATAAGAAGTGGCAAAACGGGACACCCCCCCCCCAAGTGTCCCAAGTGGCTGGAATTATCCCTCAGGACCCTCCTAAACGGCTGACCACTAAGAATTATTGATACGTTCATAGAATCACAGAATGATTGAGTTGGAGGGGACCCCAAGAAGGGCCCTGATCCAGTCCAACCCCCGTCTTCTGCCATGCAGGAACTCTCCATCAAACCACTCCCTCAGACAGATGTCCGTCCAGCCTCTGTTAATAACATTAATGCGGAATAACCAATGTGTTGTTGTTGAGCCCCCCCCCCCCCGGTCCTATGAGCACTTAGTAAGTACTTGCTAAGAGGAATCTTCAAGTTTAAGGATGGGAAAAGCGATCTGCCCTCCCCTTGCAAAGAGGCAAAATCAATAGCCCCCCATCACCGCCACCTTAGAAACGGTCCCAGGGCCCCTGTCTTGGAGATGCCCCCTTTTCTGTTTGGACTACATTCCCCAGAATCCCCTGTGCTCCTCTGCTGTGGACCCTGCTTGGGAATGGCCCTTCCTTGGGTTGGCTTCCTTTTGGTGCCCAACGAAAGCCGGCTTCTCCATTAAAGCCCTTGGGTGGGAGGTCGGCTCAGACTCATCCAGGGCCTGGACAGTTCTCGTTTGCCTTGATTTCTCCAACCGTTCCATATGTTTTCAGTTCATAGATCAGTTTTTAGTACTTTGGCCTCTTCCAGCCCCATGATACTATGCATTTTCATTTGCTTTGCATTTTAAATTGATTTTTATTGAACGCTGCCCTGAGATCCTTGGATATAGCGAGGGGGGATACAAATGCATAGAGAAGCAAGCAAGCAAGGCACAGTCCAAGTCAGTACCTCTTTCAAGCCCTGGTTGCAAGATTTGT
>NW_024821772.1:0-1792 GCF_019175285.1 Sceloporus undulatus | reverse complement strand
TTAAAAGTCTCCCCAGTTTCCTTATTAATAGATTTTCAGGCAAGAAGGAAGGAGGCAGACCAGATTAACTCATATTACCAAGAATGAAGCAAGACTTGGGCGCTTCTACCCTTTTACAACTGACTCAAGCTGTATCTGCACTGAAGAAATAATCCAGTTTGAAACCGCTTTAACTCTCCTGGCTCCATTTTGTGGAATCCTGGGATTTGTAGTTTGTTGTGGCATGAGATATCTCTGGCAGAGAATGTAAAATCCCGGGATTCCATAGCACTGAGTGGTTAAACTCGTGTCAAAGTGCCTTATTTCTATAGTGCGGATGCAGCCTTCTTGGGAAAGGGGCTGATGCTGGAGAAAATCACTGGGGACGTCTGGAGGTTTCAGCAGATGATTTATCTGTTTATTTGTTTATTTATGATGCACTCATTTCACATCTATCTATGGGGACATAACCAGGGCCCTCTCCAATTCCCCATCCCCTAATCCCCCACCACTCGAATAAGGCATGGAGTATCTGTTGTGTAGGGGAGCTGCAGTGTATCTATGCTAGGTCCAGGGAGCTTTGTTTGATGCAGAGGGAGGAAGTGGATGCCCACCTCTGCATCAGCCCAAAGGAGGCATATGTCACCTCCGTATGTCACCAGCAAGATGCTGTTCTCTGTGTCTTTGAGTGCTGCAGGGTTTCTTGCCAAGTCAATCCTAACCCTGATCCCTTTCCTCAGGAACTTCATCTCAGACTCCTTGTACACGGCTTTGGGGCCTCTCTTTCTGGAAGTGACCAAGTGCAGGCCACCAGGATCCCTTGCCAACCTGATGGCTGGCGCAAAGGCCATGCGGAGGGAGTTGAGCTCCAACAGAAAGAGGCTGCCCAGGTACAACAGCTCTTTGGTAAGTTGCCATCCTGACTATTCGTTTCATCTGTGCCTGGGCCAGCTCATGAAAGCAAGCAGAGAACATACTGTCCCAGTTTGGCCTAGAGAGTCCTGGTTTATCCTCTGTCACCTCATTTTTTCAGGGGCTTAGAAAATGTCCTATTTCACTCTCCTCCTCCCACTTTCCCCCTTCTCCTCAGGTCAGTTCAGTTGCTGCAAAATGTATTCCAAGTTCAAAAGAGTGTGCATCCCATCAACTCAAAAGAGGGGAGAGGGGAGGAGAGAAGGGGGCAGGGTCTTGCCCTTGCCAGGAGTCAGAGGCACAAGCAAACTGCTGTACCCTTCCTCACTTGTGTGATCTTTATCATTAACAACTTTGGCCATCTTGATCCTCTTCTGGTGTTGCTTGTCCACATGTGTCTTTCTTTCCCAATCTGTGAAATGCTGGGGAATATGGAAGAATATCTCTGGACTTAAATTGAGTGTGGGCCCAGTGGCCCCAAGCCCAGAGTACTCCCCAGAACAGTTTTGTAAAAATGACATTTGCCTCTGAAATTAGGTCAGATCTGGCTAAATGATTCATTGGTGACTAAATGTACTATACATGTTGAGATAGTCGGTATCTTAATCAATCAATAATATTCCAGAAATGGCCTAAATTATATTGTTTATCATATTAAATATTATATTGAATGGATTCGAGACAAACTGGATCTCAGAGGATGTAGCTTTTTGCTTGTTTGCAGAATTTAAAGTTTATTTCCTGGACTGAAATCTGAAGTGTTGAAATAATATTTGTGACGCACCATGTGCTTTCCTCCTCTTTTGTTTAGTCACTCTCTGGATGAGGGCTGTTTTCTGTTGCAGGTGACCTTTGCGGATGTGGCAATATATTTCACCGAGGAGGAATGGAAACTGTTGAC
>NW_024821771.1:0-1792 GCF_019175285.1 Sceloporus undulatus | reverse complement strand
ATATCAACGACGTGTGCGGCAAGGGAGGGAAGCCTTACGGCAACAATTTGAGGCGTAGCAATAAGCAGTTCTCTGTCACCACCTGCAAGCTCAGTGGAGGCTCTACCCGTCCACCTTGTAAATACAGAGAGAACAAGTCAAATAGATATATTGTTATTGCTTGTAGAGGTGGGAAGCCTGTACACTACGAAGAAGGTCAAATCTAGGATGCATATATACTGTGCTCGACATTCCTGATATGAGAATATTGAAGCCATCTCTTATGCCTCATCTATAGAAAATTTAGCTTTGGTTTGTAAATCTGTGGAGTCAATTTGTCTAACTTTCCATTCCCATTTTTGTTTTGTTGCTCCACTTCTGTACTTTCTGGGTCTCCATTGTGGTCAGTGGTTCACATGGAGAGCCTGCACATTTTAACAAAAGTTAGGACTTAATGGTAAGGTTGTAAATGCTGTGCTCATGTGCCTCTTGTGAGAAAAACTGAGCCAGCTCTGACTCATCAATGGAAAATGTATCTCATAAATCTATGAGGTCATTTTGATTAACTTTGATTCACTGCATTCTTGTTGATCTTCTGATTGTGTACTTTCTTTGCTTTCATTTGAAGCTTAAAGTGAAAAACAGAAGGAAAAAATCCCCTGAGCCATCATTCTGACTTCCCTTTAACTAATCCAGCCATGTCTATCTTACCATTTACTGCTAAATATATAAACTATGCACAGCATTTCAATTGTCTGGTGTTTTATTTTGTAGCTGTCCGATTGTATATATGTGTATGTGTTTTGGAGAATCCAAGGGTGGGAAGGTGGGCTTCAGCATGTATGAAACTCTGAAATTGTATGTCCTGTTACTCATCTGGCCTCTTGAGGGGCTACCAGTGGACTGACTGATGCTTTTCCCCCCTTAGAAGTGCTTTCAAAATTACAAAACATTCCTGTTTTCCTAGTGAGGCATTGTGGGTAAAGATCATGGCTGCCTCTGATAATAGTGGTTGTAAAACTGGATATAGCAAAGAAAGAAAGGGGAGGGTGGTGGAAGAAGCGGAGCAGGAGCATGCCTGTTCCGCCCTCCCATGCCTTTAACTAGTTCTGGGAGTCAGTTAAAGGTACAGGATGGGGGGGGTCCAAGGGGGGGTTGCCCTTGCCATCCCTTGAGGCTAAAAAAGCACAAAGTGTGTGTGTGGTGCCTTCAAGTCGTTTTCAACTTAAGGTGAAACTAGCATGGAGTTTTCTTGGCAAGTTTCATCTGAGGAGAGGTTGCTATTGCTAGCCTGAGGCTGAGAGAGTGTGCCTTGGGTTTTCCCTTGGAGGTCTCACCCCCCCAGAAGCCCTGCCCCTGAAAGGTGGAAGTCCTGGTCTCAGGAGTCCCTCCCACCAAACTAGTCCTGCCGATGCCACCACCACCGGGTGACACATGGTGCAGGAACGTCACTGAGTTTGGGCATTCAGTCTCTAAAAGGTTTGCCATCTCTGCTCTAGGATATTTAAGCTCCCATGAAAATCCCTTGCTTTCATCTAAAAAGTTTATTTGGAAACTTTTGACTGAAGTTAGCAAACCTGGCAACTGTTACTGATTCAGTCAATGGCAGGAGAGAGGTTCTTGGGCATGGGAAGACAAAGATCAAGAACAGGGAACTTCTGTACATGTAAATCAGCAGGCTAAGTACAGTTGGGGGGCATGTTGCAGTCACCCTGTGATAAAATTGGGGTTTTAGCATGTAACAACACCTAGCCTGAAGAAGGAGGCTCCTCCCTCCCTAACTGTCATCTTTCGGCCTCTGAGGGAGAGAGAA
>NW_024821770.1:0-1792 GCF_019175285.1 Sceloporus undulatus | reverse complement strand
GTTCCTCAACATGCCTCAGGATGAAGAGGACCCAGAGATGGCCTTTCCCCTCCCAATCTCAGCAGAGGCTGAAGACAATCTAGAATGGAACATAGGAGAGCCCTTTGAGTCCTTGGAGAAGCTGCAGGGCCTCTCCAGTGGGGAGAAAGGGGAGAAGGCCATGTTGCGTTCACGCATCCATGAACAATCTCAACTGATCTGCATCCTGAAGAAGCGAGCAGATGACCAGTTCTTGTGCTCCAAGGCCCTTGAACAGCTCAACATAGAGCTGGAGGAGATGAGGGCGGCAGATGCCCTCAGACTGGAGAATCAGACCCGGCGCATCCAGCAGCTGGAAGAGCGCTTTATGGACTTGGCTGCCAACCATGAGGCGATGATCCATTTCAAAGATGAACACAAACGTCAGAACACACAGCTGAGGGAAGAAAACCGGCGCCTGCGTCAAGAGAACCAAAATCTCTTCAGCCAACCTTTGAAAGAGAAAGAAGCAGAGCTGGCCCAGCTCACTTCTCAGCTGGAGACACTCTCTAAGGAAATGGCGTCTTTAAAGGAAAGTTACAAAGAGGACAGCCAGCGTGCTCAGGAACGAGAGAAAAAGTTTCTGGAAGCCCAGAGCCAGGAAGCCAGAGTCCATGCTGAGGAAATGAAGTCCTTGGGATGCCAACTGGAAATCTTTAAGGAGAAGCACCATCATGTCACCAAGAAGCTGAAACAAGCAGAAAAGCAGCTAAGGGAAACCGATAGCAATGTGCAAACCAGGCTGGAAAAGCTGACTAAGGAGAAAGAGGAGTTGCTGAAGTTGGCTATGGATCGAGGCAAGGCACTGCAGGAAAAGCAATGGGAGATACTGCAACTAGAGAAGAAGGCGGAAGAGATGGAGAAAGCCAAACTGGCAGCTGAACAGCGCTTTGAGACTGAGGCTGCATTGGTAAACAGTAATCTCCGGGTTCGGGACCTTCACCATCGACTGGATGGAGCACAACAAGCCTATGCTGAACTCCAGATGCAGTTTGAAGCTTACAAGAAGCACAGCACAGAGCTGCTTACTAAAGAGAAAGAGTTAAATGCCAAACTGCGCCATTTCATGGCATAGTCAGTAGGACTTTGCCACCTACTAAGCTTTGTTACTACCAAGGTGTTGTTGTTTCTGTTGTTGTTGTTGTTGTTGTTATCTATTGTATTTAACAGAAAAAAATAAAGCAAGCTTTAATTTTTCAACTGCTGAACACTGCTTTTAAAATTTACTGCTTAGGCTCAGCCTTAGAAGAACCATATTTGTATGAAGACTCCCAACTTAACAATTCATCTCAGAAAAGTGTTGCATAGAGAAAACAGATTAAATATTGTGATTTCTAATTGGGGTTGCCAGATTTCAGGGCCTGGCTGTGATTCTTGTTTTCATCCCCTGGTAGGAGATGAAGGTGCAAATTCTCCAGTAGTGGTGGACTCAGCTCTAGGTACCAGCAAACGGCTGTATTTATCTCTCCAGCTCAACTAGTAAAGAGAAGCAGCTTCCTACAATTTGCAAGGCATAACTGATTTGCAACTTGCAAAGACCCTACAGAGGATTTTTTTAAACTTAATTAGCATCCTCTTTCTCTCCCAGTTGTTGTCACACCAGGCTTTGTATCTACATTCTGTCTAGAACAGGGGTAGGAAACCTGCGGCCCGTGGGCCGGATGTGGCCCGGCAAGGCCTTGGGACCGGCCCCAGCCCGGTCCTGCCGCTGATTGCTGCCAGGGCCTTTGGGGGGCAATTGTCTATAGAAGCCTCAGAAACATGCATTTATACT
>NW_024821769.1:0-1792 GCF_019175285.1 Sceloporus undulatus | reverse complement strand
TCCATCTTTCATACACTGTTTGTAATGCCACTGTACAGTGAATCCATTCTAGCTATAAATATATATTCAACTGGGATTTAATAACACCTTAAATATTCCAACAGCCTCTGGGTAGAAGAGTAGGAAAGTAAGGGAGAAGGAATGCACACCGCCTAAGTCAGTCTGCGCTTGGGAAGCATGCTTTTCCCCAACTCCGTAATTATCTCTTTCGTGCAAGTTAATGCCAAATAAATAAACACATGCAAATGGGTGGCTTTGATGAAGGAACATGCTGGTGGCAATGCAAACAGATATGTTTATATTGTCACAATCAGCTGTGGCCCTTTTCATAGAACATAGAGTTAGAAGAGACCGCAAGGGCCATCCATTCCAACCCCATTCTGCCATGCAGGAAATCTCAATCAAAGCATCCCCATTGACAGATGGCCATCCAGCCTCTGCTTAAAGACCTCCAAGGAAGAAGACTCCACTATTCTCCGAGGAAGGAGTGTGTTCCACTTTCAAACAGCCCTTACTCTCAGGATTTTCTTCCTAATGTTGATGTGGAATCTCTTTTCCTGCAGCTTGCATCCATTGTTCCAGGTCCTAGACTCTGGAGCAGCAGAAAACAAGCTTGCTCCCTCCCAGGCATGTAGCCAGGATTTTGGGAAAGGAGGGGCTTCCAGACTAAGTGCCATGATTATAATGGGTTTTGGGTGCGGTGGTGCAGCAGCACACATCATTCATTTCATCTAATGGAAGGGTAGGAGTCCAGACCCCAAGAACCCCTCCCTTGGCTACATCCCAGTCCCTCCTCAATATGACATCCCTTCAAGTATTTAAACAGGGCTATCACATCACCTCTTAACCATCTCTTTTCCAGGCTAAAGATCCCCAGCTCCCTACG
The DNA here is from genome assembly GCF_019175285.1 of Sceloporus undulatus. Taxonomy (NCBI): domain Eukaryota; kingdom Metazoa; phylum Chordata; class Lepidosauria; order Squamata; family Phrynosomatidae; genus Sceloporus; species Sceloporus undulatus. The sequence continues at coordinate 906 of NW_024821769.1, read as the reverse complement.
TCATTCTTCATAGGACATCGTGGTTTCCAGACCCTTCACCATTTTAGTCACTCTCCCTTGGACATGCTACAGTTTCTCAACATCCGTTTTAATTGTAGGGCCCAGTACTGGACACAATATTCCAGGTGGGACCAAAGCAAATGTTGAGGGATCATCCGTTAGGAGATTATGGCATTTCATTTTTCGCCCGATCTGGGCATGGCTGGGAACGGGTTTGAACGAGTGAAAACGGGTGTCATTGCACAGCAAAACACTGTTGATACTGCCAGGAGACCACAACCCATCTCTAAGCCACGCTTATCCCGCTGATTTTGAAAGGATGAAAGTTCCCCATCGTTGAAAATATACAGGCTAAGTGCGCCTCGAAGACGGATTGTAGTCACTTGGCAGCATCGGCATCATTTTGCTTTGCGATAACACCCATTTTCACCTGTTCCCAGCCTGTGCCTGTATTGGACTTATCCCTGCCGTGTTGAAGTCTCTCTCAGGATAAAGCTGGCTATTATCACATGCAAAGTGCCACCAATGCCATCGCCTGGTTGAATCCCGACTAACCTCCGGCTAGAAGCTGGACTCAGCTGGCCGATTTGCAAAGCAGGGAGCTTCCCGGTTTTGAAAAGGGACTGGCTGAGCATGGCTTCCAACTGGAAGTTAGTTGGGATTCAGCTGGGCACTGGCATTGGCAGCGTTTTGCATGTGATAATACCTGACTGTATCCCGAAAGAGACTTCAATGCGGGTTTTTAAGCCATGCGATAAACTCTTAGTCTTTTCCTCAAATAAATATTTAGCTGGCTTGCCATCAACCCTTCCATCCAGCAGGAGGAGATCAGGATCTGCTGCCTCTCCAAGCAGCCATGCACAGAAGCTGTTAACTTCTTAGCTGGAAGCCAAGATTAAGTGATGG
>NW_024821768.1:0-1792 GCF_019175285.1 Sceloporus undulatus | reverse complement strand
GGGGGCAGCAACCACTCTCCAGTCCTCTCTCTGATTGGCTGAAAACTGTTAGCGTGTAACTCCAAAGGATTGGTTGCTCTGTAGCCAGCCTCGCTCTCAGAGTCAGGGATGGAGCTGAAACGTGCAAAAGTCCCCGAATCTCCATGGAATAGAGCCAGACACAGAACCCAAGCGGAAAGCTCTTACAAATCCCCATTTCCATGTGAAAGTCACAAAACTGGCAACAGTGGTCATATAGAACTCTACCACATCCCCCATCAGGCCGTTCTGCGTAGGGCCATGAGGGAAAGCCATGCACACTTAGGATTTTAAAGCTCCAATGCTGGTAACAGTATGATGCCACTTTAAGTGCTGCAACTTCATCATAAGGAGCCCTGGTGGCACAGTGGTTAAATGCTGGTCCTGCAGCCATTCACAGTCACAAGGTTGTAAATCCAATCCCAGGCAGGGCTCCAGGATCAACTCAGCCTGGCATCCTCCTATAGGATGGCGGCGCTCCTGGGAGGGAGGAGTTGAGCCAGTGGGAGCGGCTCACCTCTTAAAAGCCGGCCCGCCGGCCCCCCGACTGAGGATGCCACCCAAGACCAGCTGGGCGTGCATACGCACCCACCCTAGGTGTTTTTTTTTTCTGGGGGGGCGAAGTGTTGGCGTACTTCTGTTATAGGAGACACAGGAATTATTGCTCGCCAAATTGCCACGGCTTGAGCAGGGGTTTTGTAGTTGGGGCAGTGGGGTTAGTTTGTGGTTTTTAAGGGAATGACGTTTTCTCCCGTCTCCCTTTGTTTTGGTTTTTTTGTTGTTGTTGATGGGGTTGGGGGTGGATATGGGATGTGGGATGCCAGCTGCGGCGGTGGATGCATGCATAATGGGAGCCCCTATTGAAGTTGTGCGGGGCAAGGGAAAGTATGGCGGTAGGAAAGTGGATTCATATCAATATGGAAGGCGAGATCGATGTGTCATATCTATCTCCCTTTCCTTCCACTTTCCTAACCAAAAAGGCCTGAGGGTCAGCCCAGACGTACCACAAACCCTGTCACTGCTCCTGTGGAACGCCATGTCTTTAAAAAAATAAGACCCACATACTATACGATCTTTTACAGGATACAAACTGCGACCTGGCGTGCATTACTGAGACCTGGCTTGGGCCTGAGAGCGAGGCAGTGTGGGCCCAGGCCCTTCCAGCCGGGTACTCAGTTAAGGACCAGTCCAGGTTAGGTGGGCAGGGGGGGCGGTGTTGCCTTGGTCCATAAAAACACCTTTTCCTTAACCAGGATCTCAGTCCGGAAAACAGATCACATCGAGTGTATTTACCTGTCCCTGAAGGCCAGAGACAGTCTGGGGATTCTGTTAGTCTACCGGCCACCCCGTGCGCTAACAGACTCCCTGGCCGAGCTGACGCAGCTGGTCTCGGAGCTGGTGTTGGAGTCCCCTAGGCTTCTTGTCCTGGGGGACCTCAACATCCCTTTCGAGGCCAGTGATATTCCAACAGGTGCGGCCTGGGAGTTCATGACTACTATGGCAGCCATGGGCCTGTCTCAATTAGTCTCGGGGCCAATGCATTGCGCTGGTAATACTCTCGATGTGATCTTCAGTACGGATATGGAGGCTCCGTGGGTAGAGATTTCTAATATCTCTCCCCTGTCATGGACGGATCACTTCCTGGTTGAGGCTCGAATCAAGGCTTCTACCTTTAACCCCCCCGGGGGTGGTGGACCTATTAGGATAGTCCACCCTCGAAGGCTGATGGAACCCATAAGATTCCAAGAAGCCCTAGAGGGGTATACGACTGGTA
>NW_024821767.1:0-1792 GCF_019175285.1 Sceloporus undulatus | reverse complement strand
GGAGCTTCTGGGGTAGCAAAGACAATGCCAAAATTACTGTTCTGTTCGAGTCTTGCTAAAACAAATGACAGGGCTTGCCCATTGAGAAACCATACTTGCCCATAGGAAATCACTGGACAAGACTTGCCCATAGCAAGTATTCCCCAATGGTTCCCTGTGGGCAAATATGGTTTCTGGATGGGCAAGTATTCCCCAATGATCCCTTACAGCAGTAGTTTTCAAAATTTGGCTAGCCAGATGCGTTGGACTCCCAAGATTTCTGACTATCAGTCTTGATGGATGTGGCTTCTGGGAGTTGAAGTCCAAAACCTTTGGAGGCCCAAACGTTGAGAACCATTGCCCTACAAGCAAGTATTCCCCAATGATTTCCTATGGGCAAGTATTCTCCAACGATTTCCTATGAGCCAGTATTTCCCAATGATTCCCTATGAGCAAGTATGGTTTCTCTATGGGCAAGTATTCCCCAATGATTTCCTATGGGCCAGTATTCCCCAATGATTTCCTATGAACCAGTATTCCCCAATGATTTCCTATGGGCCAGTATTCCCCAATGATTTCCTATGAGCAAGTATGGTTTCTCTATGGGCAAGTATTCCCCAATGATTCCCTACAGGCAAGTATGGTTTCCCTATGGGCAAGTACTGTCATTTGTTTTCGTATGTCCCATCTTTTTCTTGCTTTCCCTTCTGCTCCTCTGCACAGGTCTAACATCAGAAAGTGCCAGTTTCTCAAAACCGGAAGGGGGGTGTCTGGCCACTCCTAAGTTATGAGTTTATCCCCCCCCCCCTCCCATCATGGTCCAGGGCCTGCCCAATTTTCTGGGCTCTTATATTTAGGATTGTATAGGAGGAAGATGAGGAGATGGCAAAGAGAAGAAAGAGCTTTGTGTTTTTAAGAACAAGAGAGGGACAACTTTATGGGTGGGACTTTTTCCTATCCCTGAAGAAGCTTCCATGTCAGTGGACCAGTAAATCAACCCTGCTTTTAATCCATGCTTTAAATGAGCTTTGCAACATGTTGAGCCTTGCACCTAAATAGATCCAACATCTCAGGTAGCATCTTTAAAACCTGGAATGAATGCAATGCCCTCCTGACATTGGAGCCACCAGCCTCACTGCCCTCCCCTGAATGACGAGCTTCTCTTGCCAAACGCGTGAGCCATAACTGATGTTGGCATCAAATATGATGCATAATGTTCAATATATATTTGCAAAATCTATATTACAGCAGATGGGAAGAAGACAGAACTATCACTTGTGTTTGCAGTTTCACAATCTAAATTATCATATGTTTTGCTCTGGCCTGGCCCTACCAAGCATTAAGGTGAAGTACTGGATTCACTTCAGTTGTTGGCTAGGGATGCTGGGAGGTGTACTCCAACAATGTCTGGAAGACTGCGCAATTACCACCCTGTATTTATAAAAAGGGATTTTTCCCTTGCTCAGTACCTGTGCTATTATTATTATTATTATTATTATTATTATTATTATTATTATTATTTATATTTCCCTGCCTCTCCCAGGTGGATTGAGGTGGGTTTACAACCCAATAAAACATATACAAAGGATGACCTGCGAAAACCAGCACCTCAGTGTTGCACAGAAAGAAGATAAAGAAGTGTTTCCAGATACTCTCTGCAGCCCAAGTTAGTTGGAAGAGGAACAGAGGCGGTTTACAGACCGCCCCTTTGGGGTGGCCTGTTCCTGCCCCTTTCCCCGCTGTATCGGGGCCTCAGCTGCCACAGCGGCAGCCTCTGAGGCCTGATCCGCTGCTTTCCAGGCTGCGGGGAAGC
>NW_024821766.1:0-1792 GCF_019175285.1 Sceloporus undulatus | reverse complement strand
CTTTAACTGCGGTCCAGAATACGCTGCAGAAATAATCCAGTTTGAGATCGCTTTAACTGCCCTGGCTCAATGCTAGGGAATTCTGGGAACTGTAGTTTTGTGAGACATTTAGCGGCCACCTCTATCAGAGAGCTCTGGTGCCACAAGAAACTGCAGTCCCCAGGATTCTCTAACACTGAGCCAATGCAATTAAAGTTGTCTCAGACTGGATAATATATGAAGTGTGAATGCAGGCCTTCAAACTGAATTATTCCTGCAGTGTATTTTGGCTCCCATGTGAACGAAAGTGGTGTCAAACTGCATTATTCCTACAGTGTAGACCCACTCATCAGAGACACAATAGAGGCCATAGGAGGAGGCCCATTAAAGAGTCAGGGGAGGAGGAGAAGAAGAAGAGAGATTAAGGAGTTTAGAGGCGCCTCAGAGGCCCAAAACAAACACTGCAGAAATAATCCAGTTTTGAGACCGCTTTAGTTGCCCCGGCTGAATGCTAGGGAATTTTGGGAAGTGTAGTTTTGTGAGACATTCAGGTTTCTCTGTCAAAGACCACAACAAACTGCAACTCCCAGGATTCCCTAGCACTGAGCCAGGGCGGTTAAAGCAGTCTCAAACTGGATTATTATTTGTATGTTTGGGACCTCTAAGGGGAGGAAAGGATGTGACTAGCTTTCGTCATCTGTCTTCACTGTATACTAGTCAGTATTATTTTGTTTTAGATATGTTTCAATCATGTCATGGTCGTTGTTTCAAAGTGTGCCCTTTAAGAGATGTTGAGGTTCAGCTCCCAGAAGCCTCAGCCATGTTGGCCAAGAGTCTGGGATTCTGGGAGATGAAGTCCAAAACCCCTTAAAGAGCACAGTTTGGGGACACTGCTTTAGATTGTATGCCGCTTGACAGGTTTTCATTCTGTTTCTTATGTTATTTGACCCCCGAAAATGTAAACTTCACAGAGCTGTATAAATAAATGTTAATAACCATAATGCCCTCACCGCACAAAACGTAGCACAGTCCACAACCATATATATATATATATATATATATATATATATATATATATAGGTTCTGGACTGTGTGTGTATATCTATATATACAAATATATCTGTATATCACACACACACACACACACACATATCTGTATGCTTATATGTGTGTATATATAGATAGATAGATAGATAGATAGATACACACAGAGATATATTGGTTCTGGACTATATATATATATATATATATATACACACACACACATATTTGTACACACACATATATATACACATATATCTGTACAGCTATATACGTGTGTGCGTGTGTGTGTATGTATATATATATACACACACACATGCACAAACACATATATACTGTAGTCCAGAACCAATATATGTCTGTGTGTGTATATAGAAAGAGAAAGAGAGAGAAAGAGAGACATACACATACAGACACACACACACACACAAACGCACATGTATATATAGGCTCTGGACTGTGTGTGTGTATATATACACACACACACACACATATGTGTACACATGATACATACATATAGCTGTACATATATATGTGTTTGTGTATACACATATATATTGGTTCTGGAGTCTGTCTGTGTATGCACACAGACATATTTCTGTACACACACACACACACACACATTACACACACACACACAGATATATACAAATATATCTGTACACACACATAAATATATACACACATATATCTGTACACACAGACAGACACACATATATGTGTAGACACACATATACATATATCTGTACACAGACACATACATACATATATC
>NW_024821765.1:0-1792 GCF_019175285.1 Sceloporus undulatus | reverse complement strand
TTTTTTTTAAAAAAAGACAGGATTTTCTATATGTAAAATAATGTTTCTGCACAGAAATATTATTTTCTGCACAGAAAATTGTGTTTTCTGTTCTAAAAATGATGTTTCCTACATCAAAACATTGTGAATTTGTCCCAAAGTCTGAAGATTCTCATCACCCCAAGACTGTCCTGATCTGATCCCAACATTTATTGACTAGATTTACTGTTAGTTGCAGAGCATTGAAAGGTTAGTTAGTTGTTAGTTGGAGATCATTGAAAGCCAGTGTTTGAGTGGTTGTTGATTGTCATTTCAGCTTGATCTCCATGAATCTCTTTGTGTGGGGACCTCCAAATAAGAAGACGCCACTACACTCTGAGGGAGTTTGTTCCACTGTCAAACAGCCCTTACTATCAGGAAGTTCCTCCTAATGTTGAGGTGGAATCTCTTTTCCTGTAGCTTGCATCCATTGTTCCAGGTCTTGTTCTCTGGAGCAGCAGAAAACAAGCTTGCTCCCTCCTCAATATGACATCCCTTCAAATACTTTAACAGGGCTATCATATCACCCCTTAACTGTCTCTTCTCCAGGCTAAACATACCCAACTCCCTAAGTCTTTCCTCATAAGTCATGGTTTTCAGGTCCTTTATCATTTTGGTTGCCCTCCTTTGGACTCACTCCAGCTTCATTGTTTAGATTGAAATTGTAAAGATCCTCTATGGTCATTATTTTTGGACAATAGGACCTGAGATCTCACAGTTTTTGGTGTCTATGGGGGGATGTGGGGAGTGGAATGGATCTGCCATGTATAACTGTGCGTGACAATAAATTTAGGCTATGCATATCACAAATATAAATTTGACTTGTTTACATGACAACTATTCCCATTAAATTCAGTGATACACGGAAATTATGATGTATGAGTAACATTTGTACAAAAAAAATCACTGCATGGTGGGATATGGGAAAAGGTCAATGGGAGGGCTGACACCATGAGTTACTGTATAGGGTGATGCCAACTACAGTGATGCCACTGCACCATAGAGACACCCAACACCCCACTGATTCCTAGACACTTGGATATAGTCTTATATTATATAATATTATTATTATATAATAATAGCGTAAACAATATATTATTATAAGTGCCGACATGGTGTACTGGTTTGAGCAATTGGACAAGGACTCTGGAGACAAGGATTCGATACCTGAATCAGCCATAGAAAACCATTGGATGACCTTTGGTGAGCTGCACACTGCCAGTCCTAGAAAACCCCATGATATATTCTTATTGTGATCACCATAAGGGAGAAATGACTTGAAAGCACACAACAACAAAATATTATTATATTTATTTGTTCCTCCATTTCCTCTCAGAATTAGAGGGTGCAGCCATGGAAGTTAAAGCTGAATCATAGTACACTTGTCCCTCCATATTCGCTAGGGTTACGGGCACAAGACCCCCGTGAATATGGAAAAGCCGCAAATAACAAAAAACACCATGTTTTTACCTGAGAGGACACCTCTCTAGGGATCTCTCAGGCCTTCAGTGCAACTCTGTGGTCAACATCAGACATTGACCTGCACTGGAGGAGCTACAAAGGCCTAGTAGAATATTCTCTCTAGGAATCTCTAGGTCCTTCGATGCAACTTTTGGCTAATGCTGACCATAGAGTTGCACCAGGGAGGACCTAGATATTCCTAGAGAGAACGTATTAATCAAATCCGTGAATAATTGAATCTGCAAATATCAAAGCCGCAAATATGGAGGGATGAGCGTATTATGTATTGCCAAAAGAGCCATAGTGTTTTTTT
>NW_024821764.1:0-1792 GCF_019175285.1 Sceloporus undulatus | reverse complement strand
CACACTGGCTATTACCTGGCCTAAATGCCTTAAAAGCACCTGATCCTGTCTAATCATGGAAGCTAAGCAGGGTCAGACCAAGTTTGTACTTGGATGGAAGGCCAATAATGAAGACCAGGTGCTGTGGGCTGTATTATTTTGTGGTCGCTCTGCTTTGCCTTTGGAATGACCACAAGTTCATGTGTGATAATTAATCACATGAATTGGCTTACTTTCAAATTGGGTCTACTTTCCCTTTCCTTTGGGATGGAGGTACATTTGCCTCGTGTGATAATGGCCTATGTGGCCTTTCTTTGGATGCTAACTGGTGACCTGAGGAAAAACTCACACCTGTCACTGAGTGGGCATTTATTTTGTCTTCCCACTGGGTGACCTTGGACAAGTCACATGCTTCAAGGGAAGGCAATGGCAAACCTCCTCCTCTGAACAAATCTTGCCAAGAAAACCCTCATAATAGGGTTGCAACAAGTAGGAAACTACTTGAACGCACACGAGACACACAAAGACCAAGGAAGCAAACAGCTGTTTTGCATTTAGTGGCTCTGGAAAGCAAAGAGGAAAGCAGCTGCCCACCTGAAGAAACACCTTTCAGGAGCTTTAAGACAAGAGGAAGGTTGTATGTCTGAAAAAGGAAAGGAAAAGGCCTGGATAGAATTCAAGAGTCTTGGGTCATTTTGGGCTTGGTGCTTTGCAGGTTCTGCTTCGTATTTTATTAGAATCTCAAAATTCATCAAGCAGCTTTTCATGAAAACACGAACACTACAGACAGAGGGAAAACTTTGTTTTGAGAACTAGTACTCTCAAGCTTGGGAAATTCCTTTTTTAACTACAGTTCTCAGAATCCTTTTGTCAAATTGGCCACTGCAACATAGTTGCTGGAGAATTCTGGACTCGAAGTCCAACAAAAATGATTTGTCCCATGCTCTTTGGAACCAAACAACTACTTCTGCCCCCCCAAAAAATCAGTTCCTTGGGCTAAATCCAGCATTTTAGTTCCACCTAGAACTAATGTTTCAGAGTAGTCCTATTAACCATGATCCATGTACTTTATGAAGGGTAATAACTGGATTGAGCTTCAAGCTTTCTCTCCTTTTAGTTGTATGGAAGGAAAATAACCACGTTCCTGTTCTTACCAGTAAACAACTGTGAGTCAGAAACTCCTGCTAATCATTATGTCACCCAAGAAATGTACCTTTGGCTCAGCCTTGATTTAGGAAATAGCAGTAATTATTTTAATGCCTTTGAAGTTACCAAAGCTTATTTTTTTAAAAATTCTGTTTGGTTTTAATGGATTTTTAACCTGAGAAAAAGTGTCAGCTCTGCTCTTCCTGATTCTGTTCCTGTTCAACCAATGGGACAGGTGGCATGTTGTTTTATTATTTGGGGCTCTTCCTAGATCTGAACGGGGTACAGAAATTCCTTTCTGGAGAAATTAAATTTTGCAAAAGCAATATACACAGCAACAATAACAACATGATGCCATTGCCTAAAAAAATTTGAAAGCAAAAAACCCAGGCTATTATCAGGGCTCAGAAGGTTTATTTTAAAAAGTAGTTCATCGTGTAACCAGTTTCGAAGCTCAATTTCAATTCACATTACAGCTTTTTCTTTTTTTAAAAAAACTCATCTATAAAAAAAGCAAGAAAGTGGCCAAAAATTGAAAAGTTTGAAAAAAAGAAGTAAACCACTAGTTATTTCAAAGAAAATAGGAGGATGCAACACACTGGTGTTATTTGCAGAAGGAAATGTAACAATGTAACTATGTCTGGTTATTCAAGGGATATTTAATACC
>NW_024821763.1:0-1792 GCF_019175285.1 Sceloporus undulatus | reverse complement strand
GGTTGGCGCTTGGGGGCGGTGAGCCCCCTGAGTGGCTGGGAGAAAAAAGGGGGTGGCCCCTTCTGCTGCTCCCAGCCACGGATTGGCTGGTTGGCCTATTTAGGCCCTGGGGATGCCAGTGGCCAGCGCCATTTTGCCTTCTGGCTCCTCACCCACCCTCCCTTTGGGACGATTGGTGTTATGCTGTCACAACTTTAGATTGGGTGGTAGCATAGGTCTCGGATCTGGTGGGCATGGTTTCCTGTGCTGCAGAGCACAGGATCGGGGACCCAGGGGTGCTGGGGATGAGCGATGTCGCCCATGCTTGGGTGACATCGACTCAGCGTTCCCTGGTGACAAGGGTGGAAAATGCACACATGCACATAGCTAGATGGGAGTGACATTGTGCACTTGGATGGTTACCCCTCTGTCATCCTGAAACCTGGCCAGGACCCGGCATTCTTGGTTATTGACCAACATGAGTTGGTGGATGGCAGATCTGGACCTTATGCTTTTCGGGCCAACCCTCCTTTCTGTTATGTTATAGTTGTGGCCGTTTTCTGCCAAATGGTTGTCTTTGTGGTTATTGCTTCCTTCACCCCTTCCCAAATCCACAGCAAAAACCAGTGCTCACACCAAGGAAGAGAGTCAACTCAACTCATATCAATCCTCTTATTAAAAGCCAAACAAAGACAACTTCAGAAACTGAGCAGACAAGCCCTTTACCTGAAATACCTAAAGAAATATCAGTTGGTCCAAAGAGCTATAGCCAGATTGCTAACTGTGGGTGGCTACATGCAGCCCATAACTTCCTTGTTGCAACAGAAAATGGCACTGCTCCATTTCCAGGCCACAATTCAAAGTGCTGGTAAATGACCTGTAAAGCCCAAAAAGCTTGGGTCTAGGCCACATCTGAAGGAACATATCTTCCTTTTTGAGCCCATTAAAGCTGTAAGATCTCCTGGACATTCCCTTCTCTTTGTTGCACCACCTTCTCAGGCTCGTTTGGTGGGTACAAGGCAGGGAGCCTTCTTGATGGCTCCTTCAACATTCTTGTGCCACTAGGCTTTTTGGAAATGGAATGGGATGAGCTTTTAATTATTTCCTGTGCTGTTGTATGGGTTGCATTGTCTTTTAATGAACTTTAATATTTTTACTATATCATATTTTAACTTGGTAGGCTGATTACTTGTTTTTAAAATAATTTTTATATTTATACTTTTATTAAAGTTTTTGTATATTTTAAATTTTGCATTGATATTAAATATATTGTTAGTCTTCTTGAATTTCAATATTGGGAGAAAGACAAGATATAAAATAGTAATAATAATAATAATAATAATAATAATAATAATACAACCTATCACAATCCTAGGAATAATTCAATCTAGTAATTTTAAAAGAAAGGAGACTCCTGTGCCCCTGACTTTCCTAGCATAGCTTTTAGGGTAATGTTCCCTGTACACTGTCCAGGCAAAGACATGGAACATTTCTTTTACCACTAACGTTTGCCAGCTCCAGAGGGAAATTGAAATTGTCCATTCAAGAGTCTTGGATGATCTGGCCACCCAGATGGTTTCTCTGAGGCTGAGCCAGCCTAGAATATGCATAGAAATATGAACTCTAGTACACAGTTCCCTAGTCTTTCAAATATATTTCCAGAAAAAAGATGAGAATATGGGATTTGCTACAGTTCTTTGTTGCTGTGCTATCCTGTGTTCTTGAACTGGCATAAAGAAGCATCATGAAGCAGGGTGACTATCAGTGTGCTTTATTCAATGAAAGAGGCAATATGATGCTACGAGGCAGAGTA
>NW_024821762.1:0-1792 GCF_019175285.1 Sceloporus undulatus | reverse complement strand
CTGCCTTCCTCGTGGAGATGAACTTCACTAAGAGCAGCGATGTCAATATTAAGTTGTGGCAGTTCATGAGCTATTAGAGCAGAACGACGCTCAGGACGTCCACTATCTGCTGAATCTTGCATGGTTCTGATGTTCCAGCATGCCAGCATTAGTCTATTTGCACCTTTGGAGGCTGGTGTGTGCCTTTGTTTCTTTATCTTTGTTTGACCACATCAGAAGATGCCTGTTGTCCACGGCTAGCCAACTGGGTATATGGGGATGAGCTTTCATTAGGCTGCCTTTTCTAGGCCCCTCTCCATATGGAGCAAGCAGTGCTCTCCTTAAAAAAGGCTGCTTGGTCATTCAGGATGCTGTCAAACAAGACTGTCATCCACGGGTCAATCTTGAGCTACCAAAGTCCTAAACCGCCTGTATGCGGCTTCCAGTGCATCTTTACACCTGCCATTTCATCCCTCGCCTATCGCTACAAGGCCTTTTTGGAAGTTGGATGTATCCGAGCCTATGCAATGGATTTTTCTGGTGGAGCGCAGCGTGCACAGAACTGGCCTCACCCTTTAAACCAGAGGTTTGTCTGCTGAGGCCTTGACAAGCATGGATGGTGGCAGCGAGGTCCTCGGGTCATAGATTTGATTAGAGTTTCCTTCTCTTAGATGTTTGACCTTACAGGGTTTAGACGAGCACCATCTGCTGGGTTTGGGATTAGAGTTTTCCTTCTCCTAGGATGGTTGCCATAAGGCTAGCGAGCCCATCCTGCCCTTTGGCACTCTTGGTCAGACCCTTCTGTTGTGACCTGTCTGGCATGGGAGGCCCTACCGGTGGCTATTATACCACCGCCGGCATAGCTCACAATTTTCTTAGGGTACACAAGCCTCTCCCCCACGACAAGGGGGCGTCAATGGAGAGGCTCTGGGGATAATTAAGTGTCAATTGTGATTTTTGCGGGAAGTTGTTAGCCAATGGGTTTTGCTGTGAGGAAGGTTTTCTGTTATGACTATAAAATGGCCAAATTGTTATTATAAGATAGATCTGACTATAATGTCTTGTATTGCACATCATGCCATTGTTTTCTTCAATAAAGTTTCTAGTTTAGACTCTGTTCTACAACTTGACTTTTTGGACGAAGCTCTGTTGGGCCAGGTTCTCACAATGGCCATCTGTCAGATATGCTTTGATTGAGAGTTCTTGTATGGCAGGGGGTTGGACTGGATGGCCCTTGTGGTTTCTTCCAACTCTATGATTCTGTGAAGCACAGGTTTTGATAGATGATCTGACCAAAAAGGAACTAAACAAAAGTCCTGGGGCGGAAGTTACGGTTTTGTAGGGCTGAGCGTCCGTACGCACCCAGCCCGACAACTGGCACGCTGGCACCATGATTGTGCGTGCCTGTCCATACGAGACACACAATGATGACATTTGTGTGGCGCAGCCCCCAAACAGCACCACGCTGCATTGATGTCATCATTGCACACAAGGGTGCCAAGGGCGCCCAATGTGTGGTGCAAAAAAGAACCCATCAGGAGCCTCCATCCTCTGACCGCCCCTTTCTCCCAATTTGTACAGCTCCAAAGTTACCCACTGTCACCATTGTTGCTTTTGATGGTGAATGAAATGTTGAATGGAAAGCAAGAACAAAGCAAGAAGAAATTAAAAGAAGTACTGTAAATGTAAATGGCAAGGATTAAATTGAAAGCTTTTGCAGATGATTTAGTATTTTAGGAAATCTTTTGGAGAATATAGATTATTTATTTCTATTTAGCAAAAATATGGGAAATTATCAGTTTTTAAAATCAGC
>NW_024821761.1:0-1792 GCF_019175285.1 Sceloporus undulatus | reverse complement strand
GGAAAAAGGAGGGCAGCAGTTCCCTTCATTGATGCCGGTTTTGGGGCTCCAAGGGCTCTTGGCCAGAAGGGAAAGAGAGGGGGCCTGGAAGCCAGGAGGAGGCTGGCCATGGAAAGGTCAGCCCCAGGTTTGCTTGTCCGGTCAATTGGTGGGTTTTGGTCTCCAAAGGGAACTGAACCCCATCAGATACCAAGGGCCCACTGTATAATGCTAACAATGTAGTTTAATCTTATCATTACTCTTACATGCATTATTGTATTGTGTATTTTATGATACACAATGCAGGTGGCATTGGGCATAAAACAAATGATTTAGTCAGAAACACAGGTAAAGGAGCCAAAGCCTTGAAATGCCTCTGGATTCTGTTTAATTGAAAAACCAGAGGAGAGAAACCTTGGAGACCTTCTTTTTTCCCTTCAACAAATGATTTAGGGCCTATGGACCTTCTCCTATACTGCTGTTTATGGTCTGAACTCTCGTGTTGATTTGAATACTGGATTCTTTTAGTGTGTAAATGTTTCCTATATTTGTTGTGTGCCTTCAAGTCTAGCTTTACATATATACATATAAACACATATCTTTGGTATTTATAGCTTGGGCTGGCTGTTTGAAACAGGTTGCTTAAAACCACATCACTTTGAAACCAGACCAAGGGTGTTAAGGCCAGACTCTCCCTCATTTCAAAAACAAAGACTCTTCCTATTGCTTTCATATGATAATGAGTGTCCTAGTTGTTGTTAATAGTACTCTGGGCTTGCATGCATCTGTATTTGCTTTTGCTGAGTGCCTTCAAGTTATTTCTGACTTAATATATAAGTATCTTTATATATTTATATCCATCTATTTACTGGGGAAGTGGTGGTGGTTTAGTGGTTTTGAGTGCTGGACTACACAGCAGCCTCTTGAGAGGGGTTTCTAAGCCCTGCTCATCCATGGAGTATATCAGACGGAGCTTTAGGGTGGTTTTCCGGCTCATTTGTGTTGTGACTGCACTTCCAACAGTGCGGATTCACGTTGCAACGTGAATGTGTTATCAGATGCCATTCCTTTCTATGGGAGCTCCTAGCGAGGTGCTTTCGCAGTGTTTTCAAAGCGACCCCTCATTTTGGTAAACATGCAAAATAAGCGACTTCAGAGAATTCGCTTCCAAGCTCCTTTCGATTGCACTGCAGTTTGATCAGGTTTGGAATGCAGTTTTGCGACTGCTCTGGTACTCCACCACAAGCGCCCCTGGTTGCAAATGTCCCATGATGCGGCACTGCAGTTTCCCCCATTCCCTTCCGGTGGTCCTTCCTCCACTTGCAGGGCAACCCGGGAGTGGTTGGTGGGGTGCGGTCCCTCCGTTTTCTTTGGGAGTAAGGCTGGGAGCTTCCCTGAAGGTTCCATGCATGAAGTGGGCAGGACCCTGTTCTTTGCCTTGCGGGGGGGGGCAGTATTTTTCCATGCCCTATCCACTTTCCCCTGGCTTCAGGCCCTATGCTGGAGGTGTGTTTCTGGAGTAAATCTGGAGTGCAATTATGTATGGGTGTTGTGTGTAACCGTGTGTGTGTGAGTGTGACTATACATATGTGTGTGTATATATATATATATGTGTGTGTGTGTGTGTGTGTGTGTGTGTGTGTGTGTGTGCGTGAGTGTGACTATACATATGTGTGTATATATATGTGTGTGTGTGTGTGTGTGTGTAACTGTGACTAGATAGATATGTATGTGTGTCTGTGTTTACGTGAGTGTGACTATACAGATAATAATAATAATAATAATAATAATAATAATAATAATAATAATAATA
>NW_024821760.1:0-1792 GCF_019175285.1 Sceloporus undulatus | reverse complement strand
GATTCTGGGTGACCAGGGTTCGAATCCTTGCTCAGGCATGGAATCTCACTGGCTCACCCTGGCTCAGAGGAAGACAATGGCAATCCTCTTCTGAATAAATCATGCAAGCAAACCTTAGAGTCAACGTAAGTCAGAAATGACTTTAATGCACACAGCAACAATGAAAACAATTTGTGGTACAAAAATTGCAAAAACAATGGTAAATAGAAAATAATATTAATATATTCAAACAATTTTAAAATAGGTGTAAAACATAAGATAAAAGTACAGCATATTCCATTAAAGGTCCAGCTAAGATGTGATGCTATAAGCCTGTATTGTCTAGGTGATTCTTGCCTTCACTCAGCACTGTAATTCAAAAATGGTTGCTTTCCAGTTTACCTGAGCATATCACAGGGGGTAACATTCTACCTGATGAAACTCAAGTATGGTAAGAGACAATATTTTTGGTTAAATATTCTGGGGTTTAAAATGTCAAATAATGTCTAAATCAAAAGAGGAACTGTCAATAGGAAATCCACAGCAGGGGTTCTGATAAACCTCAATCTACTGACTATGCTTGCTACATTTTACTAAACCTCTTTTTCATCTTTTCCTTTCCCCTTCCCCTGCTGCTCCTTTCTGTGTTAGCAGAAGCAAGCAAAGGGGAAAAGTTTATTATCAAAGTATCAACACACAGTTTGAATTCCCAGCTCAAATGCATTTTTCATCTCTTCTACCATAAGTCATTGTGTGCTTCCAGCATCACACACAGAATACATTCCTTTATTTTTTTCCCCATCCTTTCTGCCTTCCACCTTCCATCACATACCAAGGAATGTGTATTTCAGTAATCTGACAGAGTTTTAAGATGTCTTTTATCTGTCCATTAAAATTTTTTTTAAAGACATTCTTTGTTTTTGTTCCCACTACTACATATAAGGTTGCATTTCCAGTGTGTTGGATGAATTGTTTCCAACTATTATAAATACAAATAGGGGATTATATCATTATACCAGAAATGTTTAGGTATTGTCTGGGCTCACTCCTTCCACCCTGGTCCTAGATTTTGTCATAACTTGATTTGCTGGTTGAATTCTCCTTTGGTATGGAACCATTCAGAAAACCAATTTGTTAAGACAGAGCAAGGAGAAGGCCTTCCTTAATCACACTAAAGTTTTTGGTCATATTACTAGTGAAATAAACTTGCTTTGAGAAAATCCAAGAAGTATACTGCTTTTCAGACAGAAAAACTAAGGCCTGTTACAGACTGCCAAAATAAAGCTGCTTCGGGTCTCTTTGGAGGTATGCTGTTTAAATGATGCATGCATCCTAAGAATCCGGAAGCTGCACCAAAGCTTCACTCCAGTGCTTAGGAATGGAGTGTGGCTTTGGCGTGACCTCCGGACTCTTAGGACGCATGCATCATTGAAATACCATACCTCCACTGTGACTCGAAGCAGCTTTATTTTGGCTGTCTGTAACAGGCCTAAGAGTAGCTCAGACACCCTGACCACCATGAGATGTCAAACATGGGTGACTTAATTATTATGCAACAAGTACATCCCATTTCATCTTCTTTTAAAAATGCATTCGTAACCTGTTAGGGTGTGTGCATGCAGGCAAGGGTGCTTGTTCAAGACAGAAACCATGACAGGGGAAATAGGAAAAAAGAACATTATGTTTACTTGCAATCTACCTTGGCATCATGTTTTCTATTGTAGAATAGACTGAGCTCAATGGTTTTACTACTGTGTAGCTGATTAACGGCACATTTTCACCAGTCTTATATGAGGCCCATAGTTAACCTGGA
>NW_024821759.1:0-1792 GCF_019175285.1 Sceloporus undulatus | reverse complement strand
GCAGCAGCAGAAAACAGGCTTGCTCCCTCCTCAATGCGACATCCCTTATTATTATTATTAAACTTTATTTCTATAGCGCTGTAATTATACACAGCGCTGTACAAAGTCGGTAAAATTAGGAGTAAATAAAAGCCTGCCCAAGGCGTACATTCTAAGATAATAACATTTAAAAGAGGAATAGATAAAATTATCACATAGAAAAGAAAAAACAGATTAAAAACATCACATATAAAAGCAGATCACATCACATCAAATATTATCAGACAGCCAGATGACAATCACAAATTCCCTGAGAATGCTTCCCTAAACAATATGGTTTTCAGCTCTGTCTTAAAGCTGGTTAGGGAAGTGATGAGCCCTGAATGCAGAGGAAGAAGGTTCCAGGAATGAGGGGCAGCAAGAGAGAAGGGACAGATCCGGGACGGGGCAGAGGAGATCCTGGGTTGGGAGAGGAGACTTTGGCTGCCAGAGCGGAGAGTGCGAGTAGGGATGTAGGGAGAGAGAAGATTGGTTAAATAAAGAGGGGCCAGCCCATCAAGTATTTAAACAGGGCTATCATCATATCACCTCTTGACCTTCTCTTCTCCAGGCTAAATATCCCCAATATCTCCTAAGTCTCTCCTCATAGGACTTCATGGTTTCCAGACCCTTCACCATTTTAGTCTCCCTCCTTTGGACACATGGCTCCAGTTTCTCAATGTCCTTTTTGAATTGTGGTGCCCAGAACTGTACTGCAGCCATTCACTCAAGACCACAAGGTTGCGAGTTCAAGACCAGCAAAAAGGGCCCAAGCTCGACTCGGGCTTGCATCCTTCTGAGGTCGCTAAAATGAGTACCCAGACTGTTGGGGGCAAATTAGCTTACTTGCTAATTAGCTTACTTGCTGTTCACCGCTATGATCTTTGGAATAGCGGTATATAAATAAAACAAATTATTATTATTATTATTAACTGGACACAATATTATTCCAGGTGGGGCCTGACCAGAGCAAAATAGAGTGGCACTATGACTTCCCTTGATCTAGGGACTACTATTGATGCAGCCTAAAATCGCATTGGCCTTGTTAGCTGCTGCATTGCACTGTTGACTCATGTTCAATTTGTGGTCTACTAGGACTCCTAGATCCCTTTCACATGTGTTCTTGTCAAACGACATCACGCAGATCCTGCCACTGAAGCAGAATTGCCTGGCATTTCACATTAACAGGAGTTTGCATTAATGCATTGAGGCTTCAATGATGGGAAAATAGTGTTGCGATCTGAAAGCCTTTCATGGGATCGCAGTCAAAGATGGGGCAAGGACCAGGGAGAGATTCTGTCTTTATCCCGTCTCTGTGCGACAATCTCCTTTGATTCTGATTCCTCACATGATATTCTCTGCACACAAGTTCAACAAACAGGGTGATAACAGGCCCCCTTGTCTGACCCCTTTGTCCACTGAGAGCCATTTGGTCCCTCTCCTCCTCATTCCAGATTCCTCCTCCGGAGAACCAAATGGGCCAGTTATGCCAGTGCAAAGGAGACTGTGGTTCTTGGTCTGGCCACAAGAGGGCAGCAGCTGCCACCCAAAGACAGCGGACTCCTCGGTGGCTCTGCAGGCATCCATTGCCTTTCGGCAGGAAAAAGACAGATTCCTGTTGCACCTAAAAATGTAGGATTAAAACATAGCCATGTTAGTCTGTAGAATCAGTACATGGAGAGATCCTTGTAGCACCTTTGAGACTCACTGCAAGAAAGAAGTTGGCAGCATGAGCTTTCCTAGACTTCAGTCTACTTCCTCAGGTGCATTTAGA
>NW_024821758.1:0-1792 GCF_019175285.1 Sceloporus undulatus | reverse complement strand
AAGGTCTAAAAAAAACAGTTTGATTATTTGGCACCAAATTCAAAAAAATATTTCTTCACTTTCCAACCGACTTAATATCCAATTTTCTTCTTAATATCTTAATATTTAGACTGAACTTTCGCTTTCTTGTATATATCCACTGAAACTCTATTTCAAAACGTTACAGCTATTCTTATTTCCCAAAGTCCCCCAAATTCTATATCATATAATATACAGTATAAGTTCAAATCACAAACAACATTTCATTTTCAAAATTTCATTAAATTTCATTAAATTCAAAAAATGGATATTTAAATAAAAATTCAGTAGGATTAATCCTTTTGATATTACCAAATCCTTAAACGTTCTATAATTTTCTAAATATATTATATTTCAAAATTATCATCAGGTGTGAGTACAAATAATCAAAAAAAATTCTCAAAGGTATATCTTCACTGCTCCTCTCTAAACCAATTTCTTCTTTTCTTTTTTATCCTCATAAAGTCCTTCCAGCTGTCCTTCGTCCTTATCCCTCTTATATCACCTATATCTCTCTATTAAATCCTCACACCTATCTTACTCAATTTAATAAACAGATAATTGGGAATAGCACATTTTACTCTGCTTCTCCCAGTCAAACAGTTAATTTAACTTTCTCAGCCCTTCTTGTATAAAATTCCTTGCTGTTTGTATTATTTATTATCTCACCCAAAAACTTCCGTTTCTATGACTTTTCCCAGCTATTTCAGTCCTCCTAGGGCGCCTCTATAAAATCCTTTCTTCTGTTGTATGAGGGACCTTCTTGTTTCTTCCTTTACTTCCTCTTCCGGATCCACTCTATCCACTGTACTTCCAGCGTTTTAGCTCTATGATTCCTCTTCTTCTCTCCTTCGTCACTTCCTCTAGTCTGTCTGTCTCCTCCTCTCGCTGGTCTCACTCTCCTCTTCCCTCCTCCCCTCGGCAGTGGATTCCTCCGCGTCTCTCTCCCTCTCACTCCTACACCTCGGACGCCTCAGCCCTCCTCCTCCTAGAGGCTCTCTTCTCTTTTACCCAGCCACAGGTGAGTTTTCAAGGACGTTTACTCCAAGTATTTATTTATCTTACTGCCCTTATCAGGCTAGTCAGTCTTTGCCTTCTTATCCAGTGCATAAATCACGTAGTCTCTCTCGATAGTCTTCCCTCAATTGGGCTAAAGTTATAGAGTCCTCCAATGGGTGGGAATATGCACTCTTTATTTTTCAAAAAACAAGGAAAAATACTATATACTAATATCTCTTTTTAAGATTTAAACCACGTTGTGTCTATAATCAGTCCAAGTACTCCAACTATTCCATATCAAGTATAGCTCACCAGTCTTTAAAGGGGTCTAGGATGTTCTTATAATCCCCTTGTTCCACTATATAAGGAGCTACTTTAATCCCTTTTCTTTGGGTTTATCTCTCAGTTGTTGTCTCTGGAGTGATCCGAGAAAGATTCCGCGTCTTGACGCTATTGTTCTCCCTCTTCTTTTAAAAAGTTGGTGGTCGCCCCTGTGCGAAGCCACTATTTTAAACTATGCGGGCGTGGATTGCTCTACAGGTCCCCCTTCTCCAATGGCTTCCGTCCTCCCCACGTAGCGGGTCGAACCTACTGCTGATTCCTCAGCTCCGGAGAAGGTTAGGGACCTTCCGACGAGCCCCCTCAGATCCCCCTTTCTTTAAGGGGGATTCTCCTGATGCAGAAGCGTCTGCTACCAGGAATTCCCGCTTAGCCGAGGCGTCTCCACAGAGCCACAGTGGAGACCGTCTCAACGGGGCGCCATTCCAACCCGGAA
>NW_024821757.1:0-1792 GCF_019175285.1 Sceloporus undulatus | reverse complement strand
ATGGCCCCCATAAAATGTGTGTGTGTGCCACAGAACCAGAGATATACCCAACATTTTGTAAAGCCCATAAAAAGAAAAGGAATAAACTGCTACACAAAGGGGAGACACAGAACATATCCAAGCGAATAGGCACATGCCAGCAGCATATACAAAAAAAGGAGAGAAGCACTCTATTAACCCTATTCAGGTGTCTGATCAACCAAACAGTGGTAGGAAAGCTCTTCACAGCTTGAATCATTCTTCAGACTCAACACAGCAGGGGGTGGGGATCCTCCACAAACCTTCAGGCTTTGGTGCTCAACATTTGATGCTAATGCATGGAAAGGGAGGTTTACCATGCAGAGGATGATGAGGGTGGGAGAAGCATGCTGAAAGCTTAAAATGTATGACTTCAAATATATTGCCATTTTAATCTGGAAAATCAGTATGCAAAGGGATCTTGCTGCAACTTTGAGACCAAGTGAAAGATAGAAGTTGGTATTCTCACACACAGACTTTAATATATGTCTGTCCCTGGGCTTTACACTCCACCAAATGCATCTGAAGAAGTAGGCTCAAATTTGCAAAAGCTCATGATACCAGCTTATATCTTTCAGTTAGTCTCAAAAGTACTGGAAGATCCTTATGCTTAAAATGTTTGGTCATCAAGAATAGAGCCGACAGTGATTTGGGGGTGAAGTTTGTGCAGGGAACTCTGGGCCCCTTTCAAGCATTATTACTCTGAACACCTGAACAGGGCTTATTTCTTGTGCACACAAAAGAGAAAGCAGCAATGCACTCACTTTTTCTGTTGTGTGTGCCTGTGCCACAGAAACACATATACATGAGCCCAAGTATTAGAGTACTCCTTCTCAGATACTGTATCCGGTTTGGTTCTTAGACTCCATTAAATAGGTCAGCTGGCAAAATAGGGTGTGTGCATAGGTGGGTGCAAAGGGCTTTTAACATTTTTTAAAAAAAAAACATTGTGGAATATCACTTTTCTATCTTCTTTATTTACCTAATTGCAACTCTTCCATGGCATCCATCTCATTTATGGATGTTTCCCCATGTATTTCTTTCACACCTGCCAACTTTGCCTTCCGCCTGACCCTTTTGCCACCTGTGGCATAGATGACATTTGCAGTGCTGGGCATGCATGGTGGGCTTCCAGTTTTGCTGCCCTTTCCTTCCACATTCCCTCCCTTTATGATTGCATTACTGCATGAGGGCATAGAGGAAAACAAATGCATCAGCAGTCTTGCAATCCTGAGAAGAAACACACACATACAGGCAGGATGATTCTTTTTAATCCGCCCTAAAGAAAAAAGCAGTCTGGAAGGCTGTTCCCACCAGCTTCAAAGGGAGAAGTTGTGGGATAACTTTTCACATGGCAACAGCCAAGAAGTTTATTAAATGTCATTAATGAATAAACAGAATATTTCCAAATTAAAAAAAAAACGTCAGGGGAAAAATTAGGAAGTGCAGCAAAACTACTTCTATTATGGGTCCTGACAGCAAAACAATTTCCATTAGTTTTAAATCTTGTGAAAGAGCCCTAAAAGGCAACGGAGCTTGGTTATTGCCTGTTACCACTTGTTACTGTTATTAAAGAATACATTAGGAAGGCAGGCTCAAGACCTTAAGCCCACCCACCACCACAGTGCTCAAGTTAACTGGGGTCTAAGGCCTCATTCCCACTGACAGGATGATGCGCTCCGTAATTTGCCTCTGCCCTGGGTTTGAAAGCGATTCTAAAAAACCCCCCCAGTCCCCACTATCAAAGGAGATCTTTTCCTTACCCCAGTCCAAG
>NW_024821756.1:0-1792 GCF_019175285.1 Sceloporus undulatus | reverse complement strand
TTTAAACAGACACGTGCCATTTCGTGTTGGGAAGGTGATAGTGAGGTTGCACTTTCGGCCCAGAAAAGCCTATCTTTAACTTTTAAAATGGTTGTGTTAAAATACTATGGGGACATTGACGCTTACAGGTCCTACTACAGGGCTCAGGCCAGACAAGGAATGCCCAGTTTCATAGGTATGGAGCGGGGTTGGGAGGAATATTTCATGGGCTTTTTCGAAAAGCTGTTCCTTTTCTGAGGCAGGGTCTGGAATTGATCAAACCTCACGTTAAGAAGGCTGTAAACAACATTGCGGGGGACGTTGTGGGAAGAGTTATGGAGAAAATGCAACCCCAGGAGGGCTCGGGGTGGCCTACTTGAAAAGAAGGAGCGGGGGGAAGCGCAAGGCATCTCAACAGCGGTGGGGACCGCCGGTGCCTTTAAAAAGGATGGCGGTGTGGCAAACAAAGGTTCAGAAGCGGCAGACGGTGAAGAAGAAAGCTGCGCTGAAGAAAGAGGGTGAGGCGAAAAGGAATTTAAGATGGCATTCATTCAGGAACCTCTGAAGAATGCGCCAAGTCTGAATTGGATCTCTTTCAATTATCTCCAACCCAAACCAGCATCGAGAGCAGTACGTATATCAAGGTCCCGCCTTTGGCAGCCCTTTCCCCAACGCGCCACTGGATTTTTATATCATGGGAAACTGCGAAGACTACATCGATCTAAACAACACCCTTTTATACATCTGTTGTAAAATAACGAAAGAGGACGACTCCGATATTGACCACTATACCTGAGTGGCCTTAATCAATTACCCCATAGCCTCTCTTTTTTCTCAACTTGATGTCGTCCTGGGAAACCGGCTGATCACTCTGAGCAATAACTGTTACCCGTACCGGGCAATGATGGAACTAATTCTGAATTACAGCGGCGACACCCTGAGCACCCAGTTCATGGCTGAACTGATGGATCAAACTCTCCTGACAGATGCAGGAAACAGTGGATTTAGAGCTAGGGCGGCTCAAACAGCCGGCAGCTGCAAATGGGATCTGATGGCCCCTCTGCACAGCGATTTGTTCTTTCAGGATAAAATGTTGCTGAATGGCGTGGATGTGAAAATTAAATTCACCCGCAGCAAGGACAAGTTTTGTCTGATGAGCGGCGCTTTAGTTGATAATTACAAAGTGCATATTTTGAACGCTGCCCTGTTTGTAAAGCGGGTGAAAGTTTCACCGGCTGTCCGCCTGGGCAATGCAGAAGCTCTGCTTACCGCTAACGCCAAGTACCCCATCGAGCATGTGAGGATGAAGGTGTTCAGTATACCTGGAGGAAGCCTCATATGCAACCAGGAAAACCTCTTCTTGGGACAGCTGCCTAAGCAGCTTGTCATAGGATTTGTCAACAGTGCCGCTTTTAGTGGAGACTACTCCCAAAACTCCTTCAATTTCAAACACTTCAACGTTAATTTTGTGGCCCTATACGTCGATGAGGTTCAAGTACCATCGAAGCCCCTCCAACCCAATTATCTTCTGGGTCAGTGTGTGAGGGAGTTCATGCAGCTGGTACAAGTGACGGGGAAAGAAATGAAAGACCAGTCCCTTCTAATTAATCGTAATGAGTTTTCGAAAGGTTATACCTTGTACGGCTTTGACCTGTCTCTGGGACAGAGTTGCGCTGACCACTATTCTCTCATAAAAACGGGAAACCTTAGAGCCGAGATCCGGTTTGCTCATCCCCTGCCAAATACTATTAATATGATCCTGTATAGAGTGTTCGACAATGTGATTGAAATCAACCACACCAGAAACATCCTC
>NW_024821755.1:0-1792 GCF_019175285.1 Sceloporus undulatus | reverse complement strand
TTATTTAAAAATACATGTAAAAGCCATTTTGAAACTGTCACATACTGGATTAGACCAGTTGTTCATCGCTACTCCAGAACAAAAAAAAAGTATAACTCCCAAGGCAAATACAGGTCACCAGGCATTCCTTATAGCCCAGGAGAGGCTCCATCATCAATGCCACTACTAGAAGTGAGTGATAAAGGCAGTTGCCCTTGGTGCCAAGTATGAGTGTCAAAAAGTACCTTGCCTGGGGGAGAATCAAAATGACCTGAAACATCTTTGCTACCAGGATTAGGGAAATAATTCCATTGAGACAGTCAATACTGTAGGATCACTGTAATGCTCTCCCCATTGTAGCCATATTGAATTTAAAGATGAAAAGGGTTTTCTGAAGTGCTAGAGAGAAGGGCAGTGTGTGAAGGAGCTTCTACCTCTCTCCCAGCAGTGAGCTGCTTTGTGGCAGTGAGACACTTTGAGACTGGCACAGTCATTTTTGCAAAGTGCCTTACTGTGGGGAGAGGGCTGGAAGTTTTCTCACTCCCTGCCCTGCTCTCTAGTGAATTGGGAAACCCTCCATTTCTTATATGGCATATATGTCAGCCTGAAATATCAGGAGCACTCTTCTTGCACTGAAGCAAGACAGTAAATCTGAAGACCAGAGTTTGAATTCCCACTCAGCCTTGAAAACCCGCTTGGTGACCTTGGGCAAGTCAGCCTCAGTGGAAGGCAAAGGCAACCAACACCCTCTGAACAAATATTTTCAAGAACACCTCAATAACATGTTCACCTTAGAGTCACCATAAGTCACACAACACAACAAGAACTTTATTTTACAAATTTTTAAAATGCTGGAATGCTTATTATTTTTAACATTTTATTATAGTAAGTCTATTGTGGCCTTCCACTTCCAATGAAATGTTCAAGATAGCTAATAGGGCTTTGGTTTGATTGTTGTGTGTGTGTTTTAATAAAAGAAAGACAATATTTACCGATGTGTATACAGTAGCAGATAAAATAATCAGGAACCAATGATTAATATAAATGGACTTTATCAAATTAAACTCCTTGGACAGGTAATCCTACATTCTGGATGCTACATAGAAAACACTCCATCAAGCCTTCTTGTTAGCAAATTGATTTTTCAAGCACAACAAAAGGGACACTTTTACGTTCATCTCCCACACTTTTATGACCATCTGCCTCAGGAAGAGAATGAAAGTACCATAAACATCATGTGTGGAAGTAAGCAGAAAAGGGCCTCTATCTCACTGTGTCTTATCTTACTTTTGTAATGTGATAACTATTGGTGTTTAACACATCAGTGTTTTTACTCCTTAATCACAATTACTAGCTGCAGCATACTCAAATACATTCTGTCAGTTATAGCATGAGCAGTAGCATTTACAATATATTATTGTGCAAACTGCAAAAGACAGGGCTTTGTTGGTGGTGACATATCACTTGAAGAATACTCACTAAAGAACTTATTGCAGGGCTGGAGAATCACCAGCCCATTGGACCTATGTGGCTGGTCTACAAGACTTCCTCATTTGCCCTGCCAGGCTTTGGAGCTCTGAACAACAAAACAATGGCGGGTTATAGACCACCATGAAAGTATGCACAGAGTGCGTACTAGGGTTAGGAAGGTGCGGTGCTTCCGCACCTCCCTAACCCTAATACGCGCTCCGTGCATAAAACATGACGGCGGCTGTTCCAGACGGCCGCTGTCATGAGGACGTCATGGCCGCGCCGCCTCTACACAGGGCGGCGTGGACGTGATGTCCTCGCTCCGCACCAGGGCGCCTAGGGC
>NW_024821754.1:0-1792 GCF_019175285.1 Sceloporus undulatus | reverse complement strand
ACCATATTGCACATGATTAAAATACATATCCTATTGAATGGTTTTTCTCTTCAAAACTCTTTTGACAAGGGTCTGCTCCTTTCCTGGTGAGTGTTTTGTTTATTTCAAAGGAAGTGCCAAAAATTAAACTTGCATCCTATACCATCTTAACCAGATATTCCAACAGCATGAATCCTCTTGAGTGCCTCATCTCCCATGCTGACAGACCATAGAGGATTAAGCAATGGTACTGAGTACACAAAGCTTTACTGTCCCACTCCCAAAAGGAATGTTGAGTAAAACAGAAAATCCCAAACTCATGTAGAGGCTTTATTTTCCAACCTCCCCTTGTCCTCTGAAGCAATAGAAGCTGTCTCCAGCACAGCCTGAAAACCAACTGGGTTTCCCAATTTAAAAAAGAAAAGAAAAAGAATAATCCCCCTTTCAAATATTCAGTAAACAGATTCTCAATATCCAGTTGGTTAGTGTAAACGCTGCTCCCTGCTAGCCATTCTCCTACTTTCATCAAGCAAAACCAACCAAAAAAGCCTTACACTGTAAAGTGGGAAGGATTAATTGCTGAGAGAGCTCACTTTTGCACAGGATAAGCCTTGCTGGACAACCTGTTGTTCCTTCCTTCCCCATCAGTGAGGTTTTTTTAAAAAATGGTGCTCTTTTTGAGGTCAGAGACACAGTGCCCAGCATTGATCGTATGGATGGGCACCTCATTGTAAGCTCAGAGGGAGTGAACCATGGCAGCAGTGGTGGTGCTAGATGACACAGTGGGACTTGTGTATAAGTGGCTATCTGCCTGGCATTGCTGCAGATTGCTACAGATTTTGTAGCATATTCTCAAGGAAAAGATGAGTTATTTTGTACTGATTTGAGGGTGGGGAGAAGGGTGGATTCAGTGCAGAAATGGCCTTCCATTGTGAAAATAGTCCATACTCAAATTGAGGATTTGGCCCTGTGTCATGTGGACTGATCAAAACTGGTTTAATTGGTTTGTGGAGATATGCCCTGAGACTCAAGGGAGTTTGCAATAGATAGAGAACTGCAATAAAAACAAAAGTTGAGATTAAAATAGTATTAAACTAACAATGGCATTGATACATTTAAAATATTACTTTAAAACAAAGGTCAAAAACAGTACAGCACCTGATCTTTTTAATTAATCTCCAAAGATTTACTGAAATATAAAGGTCTTCTCATTTGCTTCCAAAAACAGCAAAGAAGGAGCCAGCCTAATCTTCCTAGAGAGGAAGTTTCAAACTCTGGGAGCAGCCACAGAGAAGACTGTCTCCCACATTCTCATGAAATGTGCCTTTGAAAGGGGTGACATAGTGAAAAAGGCCTCCTCTGAAGATCTTAAAGCTTGAGGAAGCAAATATGGAAAGATACAGTCCTGCAGAAAATCTGGACCTGAGCCATAAAGGCTTCATAGATCGGGGAGAAAGTTGTATGTAAATTAAAACAAACAGAAAGTCTGCAGGAATGCAAACCAGTTATCAGTGAGCATAGGTTTGTGAAGTTTGTTAACTGTAGCAATCTCGCAGTACAATTGCATCATATTTTGCCCATATCTATTTTTCTAAAAGATATACTAAAGCCCAAGAAAAGGTAGAAAGAAGAGAAGCTACTCTCAGAAAGGAAGATAAACTGAACATTAATATCCATGGTATTTGCCCTAAGACAATTGCAAGAGAAATGTAGAAAGCAGAACAAAGGACTCTATGTAACATTTGTCGACCTCACCAAAGCCTTCAACACTGTGAGTAGAAAAGGTCTGTGGCAGATCCTGGAATGACTAGGA
>NW_024821753.1:0-1792 GCF_019175285.1 Sceloporus undulatus | reverse complement strand
TGTCCAGAACCCAGCTCAGGTCTTGACCGCTCAGGAAGGTCAGTCCAGCTGCAGGTGGCCCTCCGTCCATCCAGCTGTCCTCCTTTCCTCCTCTTTTCCCCAGCATCAGCCCCTTTCCCAAGAAGGCTCCATCCGCACTATAGAAATAAGCCACTTTGACAGCGCTTTAACCACTCAGTGCTATGGAATCCTGGGATTTTACCTTTGGACACATAGCCTTCTCTGCAAGAGAGCTCTTATGCCACAACAAACTACAAATCCCAGGATTCCACAGGATAGAACCAGGAGAGTTAAAGCTGTTTTGAACTGGATTATTTCTGTAGTGCAGAAACAGCCTAAATCAGTTGTAAAAGGATAGAAGCACCCAAGTTGAATTTTTATCCTGTTTAATATGGTTTTGCTTTTTTTTTTTTAATATAAGCAGTTTCTTTTTCTGTCTAATCCTTATTCTTCTTGTTGTTGTTTGTTTGTTTCATTCTTGGTAATATGAGTTATTCTGGTCTGTCTCCTTCCTTCTTGCCTGAAAATCTACTAATAAGGAAACTGGGGAGATTTTAAAACCTTCCAAAGGAGCCACTTTTGGCCTTGTTTGGGGGACTAGCCTCCTCTTAGAAGCCAAAGCCCAATGTTTGTGGAGAATAAGAATAAGGTTTGTATTAAAAGTATCTTCCCCATTTCTGATCCCTTTTAAAACCCATGTTCCCCAGAAGGAGCAGAGCTGTGAAATAACAAAACGCTCTCAGAAAAGAGACACAAAAGTCACACAAAGAGACACACTTCCTTCCTTTTGGCCCAAGGAGCCTGGCCTCCTTCTGACTCTGCAGCCTCAGGAGAGAAAGAAGGGCCTCTGTTCAACTGAGGCCTCAAAGAAGGTTCCGGAACATTGTTCCCAACAGTCACAAGCAGCACAAAATGGCCGCTGGAACAGAAAATGGCCAGGGATGGTGGGTGGGACTGGGATTCCATTTCCATTTACCAGGATTCCCTAGCACTGGGACAGGACAGTTAAAGCGCTCTCAAACTGGACTATTGCTGCCGTGTGTTTTGGACCTTACTTGGCCGCAAACTGTCCATAGCCTGCAATGCATCTCCTAATTCTCTTGGCAGTCCCTCCCTCCCAACACTTTCTCATTTCCCCCCAAAACCAACACGAAGCTGGCAGATGGAAAGAGGTTTTAAAGCAGCATTTAAATCTGCCATATTTGTTTTTAAAAGACTAAATGTCCCAAATGCTATTATCAGTTTTGTAGCTATTATTACAGAAAGACATAGGTTGCAAACTCCTCAAGTACCTTTATTTTCTGGAGCGAGATGGGCTTTTCCAACTGATGATCTCCGGTGGTCCAAGCAGCCAAACCGCGGCCCTGTAATAATAATGATGATGATGATGATGATGATGATGATGATAATAATAAAAAAGTTTATACCCCTCTCTTCAAACAAAAGGCTATCAGAGTGGATTACAAATTGTTAATTAGACACTTAGACATTATGGCTCTTAGCCCAGCAAACCCTTCAATTCCTTAAATCACGCTGCCTCCATCCAGTGAATTATAAAAGGGTTTCCCTTAACCTTCACTGGGACCAGTTAAGGAACCTTATTTCTCCTTCTTTACTGATCTTCACAAGCATCAACTGAGCCAAAACACGTGTAAAAGGAGTGTTCAATAGTAGATATTTACTATAAATAACAAAATATAACAAAAATATAAGTCATACAAGATATTAAGAATCTTGCAGGAACAATATTTGTAAGTATATAATATTCAATTCATAAAAGCTATTAAAACAA
>NW_024821752.1:0-1792 GCF_019175285.1 Sceloporus undulatus | reverse complement strand
GCGCCAGCGACGCAGAGGAGAAAGGGGCCAAGCGGCCCCTTTCTCCTCCTCCTTGCCGTGGCCGGGTGTCCTTGGGGCCTGAAACCCCAAGGACACCCCTTTCCAGGCTACGGGGAAGTGGCCTTTTGCCGCTTCCCCGCAGCCTGAAAAGCGGCGGATTGGGGCCTCGGAGGCTGCCGTTCTTGCAGCTGAGGCCCTGATACACCGGGGAAAGGAGCGCCTACAGGCCGCCCCAAAGGGGCGGTCTGTAACGCACCATAGTGTTATAAATCATAGTGTGTGTGTGTTATATGGGGTATGTGTTGAAGCTATGTTTTTTTTTTTGTTTTTAATGTATGTAATTTTATACGGTTTTTATTTGTGTCTTTAATTGTATTTAAAACTTTAATTGTAAGGTTTTCAAACATTTCTTTTTTATATGTGAGCTGCCTTTCTGGGAGAAAGGTGGCATAAAAAGGCATAAAAAGGAAATAAACAAATAACGAAAAAAGAAATATAATAAATAAATAAATGTGTACTCTGAAAGCCCCTTGTGTTTTTTGAGGATTAAGACTGTTGTCCTTTGTTCCTGTGCCTTGGGGGAGGGAGAATGTGGAATAAATTGTGTAGCTCCAAAGTTGTAGCATGGTTCCTGATATTCCACAGGCTGGAAACAGTTGCATATGCCTCAAACTGCTATACTTTCTCTTCCAGAAAATAAACAGAAGCTGCTGGTCACTATAACAGCTCCCTCACTGTTTATATTCATTCTTCTATATAGGCAGTGGCACAGTACTCCAGGTCTCTCTTGTGAAACATCCCCACAAAATACCTGTTTTTCTCTTCTTGTTTATTAAGCTCCAGAGGCCGAGGTAGCAGATATATAAATTTAAGCACATCAGATCTTATAGATGTGCTCAGCTTTGGTTGACTTATGTTCTAGATTTCCAACTGAAAATTTGAAAAGAGCTAAAGCATCTTTTACTTTTTTGAAATACATGCCTCCACTAAGTTTCAGCCAGTCATTAGCACAGACCTGGACTGCAGGGAAATATACAAAAGTAACCCACACCACAGCTGAGTTTCCATGAGACTGTGTAGTCCTTGAGCTAACCTACCAAGCAACTCCTTTGGAAGCAAGACAGCAATATCCAGCTCCCTTGTTTCTTCCCTTCATGGCATGAAGCAAGTAAACTTGAGTTTACTTCAGGTTTGAGATTTAACATGCTAGCTAATTCCAAACTGATTAGCCACTGTTTTCTGGTTATGGTAACATGGGAAATTACAGTTAATTAGAGATTTCATTCAAAATTTATTTTTGTTGTCCACTACAATGGTAAAAATGAAGGGATTCTCTGTGCATGCATACGATAACCTGAGCAGGACCTTTGCTTCCTGATAGTTTCTTGTGATTGTCAGCTGGCCGTCTGATATTGTTTGATGTGATGTGATCTGCTTTTATATTTGATGTTTTTACTGTAATTTGTCTTTTCTCTTCTACATGGTAATTTTATCGATTCCTCTATTTAATTGTTATTATCTTAGAGTGTACACCTTGGGCAAGCTTTTATTTACTCCTTAATTTTACCGACTTTGTACAGCGCTGGGTATAATTACAGCACTCTAGAAATTAAGTTTAATAATAATA
Organism: Sceloporus undulatus; assembly: GCF_019175285.1. Classification (NCBI taxonomy): domain Eukaryota; kingdom Metazoa; phylum Chordata; class Lepidosauria; order Squamata; family Phrynosomatidae; genus Sceloporus; species Sceloporus undulatus. Next base: position 165 of record NW_024821752.1, on the reverse strand, counting down.
ATAATAATAATAATAATAATAATAATAGTTCATGTTACTAAAAGTGGAGCTGGAGGTGAGATTTACAGCCAGGTAAACTAGGTAAGCATACGCAATAGGATCCTGTTCAAGGTGTCATTCAGTTAATAATAATTTAATAATAATTTGTTTTATTTATATACCGCT
>NW_024821751.1:946-1792 GCF_019175285.1 Sceloporus undulatus | reverse complement strand
GTAGAGAACGATGTTTGCTCCGTGTTTGTAGTTTCCTCCACGGTGGAAGTAGGAGGAGTGGGTGTCTCCGATGGGGAAGTAGAGAACGATGTTTGCTCCATGGAAGTAGAAAGAGTGGGTTTCCCTGGTGGGGAAGTAGAGAATGGAATTAAAAGTGCAACCTGACAGTCTGGCGTCGTGTGTGTAAGCTAGGAGTATTTCCGCGCGCATGGATAGATTCATGGGATGAAGGTGAACATTTGGTAAAAAGGGCTGGGATTTGGTTTTTAAAAAAATAAAATTTCAAAATAATAATAATAATAATTATTATAATTATAATAATCTGAGCCTGGCCCCACTCTCTGCATCTCTTCAGTGTTTTAAAGGGGTGCAGCCTGATGTCGGACCCCTCTTTTGCCCAGATGTTTGGGGCGCAGGGGGGTGGCCCCTATTTTAGGATGTCCCTTGGCGCAGTCCAAACCCCAAATTCCCCCCCCCCCCCCCACCTGCCTAGTAATGCCCCTGCGCACCAGCACTCTCCAACAGAGAAGGAGATTGGCTGGCATGGCAATAGTGCCCCCTTTATCCGCAGGGGATACGTCCCCAAACCCCCATTGTATGCCTCAAACTCCATGCAGCACTGAGACCAACAACTGTTGTGTCTTCAGACTGCCATTGACTACAGGTAACTTAAACCGCAAAGAAGGTGGGTCACTATACATTGCACCAGAGCACCTCAATTCAGAAAGGACTTTGAGAAACTGGAGCCATGTGTCCAAAGGAGGGGGACTAAAATGGTGAAGGGTCTGGAAAGCATGGAGCCCTATGAGGAACGACTGAGGGAGCTGGGGATGTTTAGCCTCTAGA
>NW_024821751.1:0-846 GCF_019175285.1 Sceloporus undulatus | reverse complement strand
GTAGAGAACGATGTTTGCTCCGTGTTTGTAGTTTCCTCCACGGTGGAAGTAGGAGGAGTGGGTGTCTCCGATGGGGAAGTAGAGAACGATGTTTGCTCCATGGAAGTAGAAAGAGTGGGTTTCCCTGGTGGGGAAGTAGAGAATGGAATTAAAAGTGCAACCTGACAGTCTGGCGTCGTGTGTGTAAGCTAGGAGTATTTCCGCGCGCATGGATAGATTCATGGGATGAAGGTGAACATTTGGTAAAAAGGGCTGGGATTTGGTTTTTAAAAAAATAAAATTTCAAAATAATAATAATAATAATTATTATAATTATAATAATCTGAGCCTGGCCCCACTCTCTGCATCTCTTCAGTGTTTTAAAGGGGTGCAGCCTGATGTCGGACCCCTCTTTTGCCCAGATGTTTGGGGCGCAGGGGGGTGGCCCCTATTTTAGGATGTCCCTTGGCGCAGTCCAAACCCCAAATTCCCCCCCCCCCCCCCACCTGCCTAGTAATGCCCCTGCGCACCAGCACTCTCCAACAGAGAAGGAGATTGGCTGGCATGGCAATAGTGCCCCCTTTATCCGCAGGGGATACGTCCCCAAACCCCCATTGTATGCCTCAAACTCCATGCAGCACTGAGACCAACAACTGTTGTGTCTTCAGACTGCCATTGACTACAGGTAACTTAAACCGCAAAGAAGGTGGGTCACTATACATTGCACCAGAGCACCTCAATTCAGAAAGGACTTTGAGAAACTGGAGCCATGTGTCCAAAGGAGGGGGACTAAAATGGTGAAGGGTCTGGAAAGCATGGAGCCCTATGAGGAACGACTGAGGGAGCTGGGGATGTTTAGCCTCTAGA
>NW_024821750.1:0-1792 GCF_019175285.1 Sceloporus undulatus | reverse complement strand
AGGTGGCTAAATGTTCTGTATGTGTTGGGATAGTGAGTATCCTAATACATCCTCAATATCCCAGCCATGGCCTAAATTATATTGTTTATTATGGCCCCATACAGACAGGCCAAAATAAAGCTGCTTTGGGTCACTTTGGAGGTATGCTGTTTAAATGATGCATGCGTACTAAGAGTCCAGAAGCCGTGCCAAAGCCATGATCCAGTCCTAAGGACTAGAGCACAGCTTTGGCGCAGCTTCCAGACTCTTAGCACATATGTATCATTGAAACAGCATACCTCCAAAGTGACCCGAAGCAGCTTTACATTGGCCTGTCTGTATGGGGCCTATATTAGAATCATAGAATCATAGTTGGAAGAGACCACAAGGGTCATCCAGTCCAACCTCCTCCCATGCAAGAACTCTCAAAGCATCCCTGATAGATGGCCATCCAGCCTAATTTTAAAGACCTCCAAGGAAGGAGACACCATTGCATTCTGAGGAAGGAGTGTGTTCCACTGTCGAACAGCCCTTACTGTCAGGATGTTCCTCCTAATGTTCAGGTGGAATCTCTTTTCTTGGGGCTTGCATCCATTGTTCCGGATCCTGTTTTCTGGAGGAGCAGAAAACAAGCTTGCTCCCTCCTCAATATGACATCCCTTCCAATATTTAAACAGGGCTATCATATCACCTCTTAACCTTGTCTTCTCCAGGCTGAACATGTCCAGCTCCCTAAGTATATTATATTGAAAGGATTTGAGACAAATTGGATTTGAAAGGCAGCAGGTTTTTGCTTGCTAACATAATTTAAAGTTTATTTCCTGCACTGAATTCTGAAGTGATGAAATAATATTTGGATGCATCATGTGATTTCCTCCCCTTTTCCTTAGTCACTCTCTGGATGAGGGTTATTTTCTCTTGCAGGTGACCTTTGCGGATGTAGCGGTATATTTCACTGAGGACGAATGGAAACTGTTGACGAAGAAGCAGAGACTTATGTACAATTGTGTAATGATGGAGAATTATGAGACTGTGGCTTCTGTGGGTAAGGAACCTGAATCCATTGTCCTTTCTATGAAGACTGAGGTTCCTTTTGTGCTAAATTATCGTGGTGCTATGATTCCACTAGAATTATAGAATCATAAGTTGGAATAGACCACAAGGACCATCCAGTTCAACCCCCTTCTGCCATGCAGGAATACATTTCGAAACACCATCCAGCCTCTGTGTAAAGACATCCAAGGAAGAGGACTCCACGAAACTAAGGGAGTTGCACTGTCAAAGAGCTCTTACTGTCACTCCTCAAAGGGCTTGATGGTTTCAAGATCCTTCACCACTTTGGCTGCCTTCCTCTGGGCATGTTCCAACTTGACAACATCCTTTTTAAATTGTGTGACCCTGAACTGGACACAGGATTATTCTGACTAAAGCAGAATAGAGTAGCACTATTACATCCCTTGATCTAGAAACTTTACTTGTATTGATGCAGCCTAGAATGATATTGGCCTTTTCAGCTGTATACTGCACTGGTTGTGAGTCATCTCCTGGTGCCACACAGCATGAAACATCCTCTGCAGTTAGCTTGCATCATGCCATGTGCTCTGACTCAACATTTTATGACAGTCTCACAGAAAATGATGCCACTTTTCAATCAAAGTATTTTTACACATATTTAATGGAATATTTTTGAACTGCCTGATTATCTGCTTCCACTGATTTCCTCATGGCAGTTCCCCTACAATCTCTTCTTTGGTAGCTCCGATGAGTAAGGATACAATGATTATATGGATTTGGGGGCATCCAGAACAGGGTC
>NW_024821749.1:0-1793 GCF_019175285.1 Sceloporus undulatus | reverse complement strand
ATGGCCACCACTTAGAGTATCAATAGTATAAACTGTATTGTTTGTAATGCTCAGTAATTCAGAGCTAATAAACTTAGGAATTTGAGGAGATGTGGTAGGGGGGAGTTGAGAAGTGACCAAGGTGTCACTTACAGAAATGTAGGGTTAAATTAGGGAAGAGAATTACATAGCTGTTCATATGTTGTTGGAATACAAGTCCCAATGTTCCTCATATAGCCTGTTATACGGGCTTAGGCTGCGAGAGTTTAGAATCATGGAATCATAGAGTTGGAAGAGACCACAAGGGCCATCCAGCCCAATCCCCTGCCATGCAGGAACTCACAATCAAAGGATCCCCAACAGATGGCCATCCAGCCTCTGTTTAAAGACCTCTAAGGAAGGAGACTCCACTACACTCCGAGGGAGTGTGTTCCAGTCCAACAACAACTGAAAGACTACAAGATTCCAATCCTTTAATTTGACAATAGTGTAAGAATAAAATGTATGGAAGTTTCTATAGTGACTTGAACCTCATCATTGTATTAGGTCCTTTCAGTCTGGCTCAGACAGATATTTCTTCCCTGCTGTTTTGTTTGAACTCCCTACATGCATTTTCAAATAGAAACATCTGCTGTGGGAGGTGGATATTTAGAGATGCTAAAGGTTGTACTTATTATAATTTAATTCAGTTCCCTTTGGGATAGCTTGGTTGACAACCATGAAATTTTAGGAAGCCTTATTGTAAGAGAATAGTAGCGTAGAGATAAACTGCGTACAGACTACTGCGGATCTAAACCTTTGTTTATCTTGTTCTTGTGTATGCAGATGAAGAATTTCAAATATTTTTCACCCTGCCAGATAGATTATTAGAGTTTTTGCAAACATCATTGATTTTTCACATTTTGGATTTTGTGTGTGTGTGAAAAATGTGTGCAAAAACTAATGTGATTGTATATAAAACAGTGTCTTTTACCAAAATAAAACAAAACAGAAAAACGCCACTCTTCTGTTGGGAATTTTTAAAAATTGTTTTTGGATGTGCAAGTCCCCTTCAAAAGAGTCCCCAAATGTGAAATTCTCACAGCAATTCATGTGGGGGTTTTGTTTGTTTGTTTGTTTGTTTGTTTTGTGTGGGGGGGAGTGATCTTAGTGTTCCAAAACAATCTTTCCTTTTGCTACCTGAGGTGAAGAACAAGAAGACATCAGAAATTATGTGTGAGATTGAGCCTATTCTACTTTTTCCCTTCATCCACTTTATCTTATTATAGTTTAGGTTTTTGTAAATTCAGGGGGCTGGTAACTTATTGGACTTCAGTATCACTGACACTGACATATGACTGAAGTTGCTATGACTGAAGGAACTGATGGTAGCAATAGTGTTGCGGTTCAGTCTGCTATTACAATGTCAGTCCTCTATTGTGTGGTTTGTGTCATAAATTCTTCAAAGGTAGGCAGTAATCTGTATAGTACTGTAAAGGAAGCTGTCATAGGTCTAAAACACACTGCAGAAATAATCCGGCTTGAGACTGCTTTAACTGCTCTGGCTCAGTGCTAGGGAATCCTGAGAACTGTAGTTTATTTTGGCACCTGAGCTCTCTGGCAGAGAAGTGTCTCACAAAACTACAATCCCCAGAATTCACTATCACTGGTCAGGGCAGTTAAATTGGATTATTTCTGCAGTATGTTTTAGACCTATGACAGCTTCCTTTACAGTACTATAGAGATTAATGCCTACCTTTGAAGAATTTATGACACAAACCACACAACAGAGGACTGACATTGTAACATTTGTTTGTTTGTTTGCTTTGCGAGGG
>NW_024821748.1:0-1793 GCF_019175285.1 Sceloporus undulatus | reverse complement strand
GTGATGAAAATTAAGGGTTTCATCAAAATTTTATGGAAAAGGAGATGGCCAAAATTTAGTGCTACAAATTGAAAGCCCCAACTCACTTTATCCTATTCCAAGCAGCATGCCAATAACACTTTAACAGTCAAGAGTTTATTTGGGCACTTAAAAAAAATCATGTTTATTTCACATGGACACAATTGGCTTGTCTGAAACAATATTTGTAGCAAACCTCACAAAGTACATTATTAAGCTCTACTGGCTTCTTCATCAGGCTGAAATGGTGTGGGGGAATATCTATGCAGAATACTATGCACAACCACCTTTGTTAGGGTGGAGATGTGACTTCACAAGGGACAGAGACCTCTTAGATCTCTGAGGAAGTGCCCTATTGTATTGCTAATGGAATTTAAATTTTATCTCTTGGACTTTGGAATGCTTTCTTCCCAGTGCCATATGGCCAGAAAGAAGATGGGCCTGCCTGCATAGATATCCCTTTGTACCATCTCAGCTTAGAACAACACCAACAGCATCTTGACAAAATGCAGGCTGGTGACTAACATATGATTTTTAACACCTTTGCCTGATGAAGAAGCTAGTGGAGCTTCAAAAGCTTGCATCATTGAATTTGCTTAGTTTGGATGGTCAAATAAAGGTATCACAATTTTGTGGATTTTTGATGCTATTGTACTTTGGCCAACATGGCTATGTTTCCTAGTTTGTAAACAGGCACTGAAAAGATGGATAAATCCAGGGCTGGCTGTGTCCAGGGAAGATTTGCAGAAGGCCAGAGGAAGAGCATTGCAGTGGTTGGCCATGGGTAGGGTCCTTTGCCATCTTAAGAGACAGCAAAGGAAGAGAGCTGTGGCCCTCCCTGCTTGGTTTCCATCACTTACTTGGAGTCTGTGGACCAATGACAAGCATAGATCTTGGCCAGGTGCCCGCGCAGGGTTCGCCGTGTACGCATTTGTATGCGCCCAACCACTTCTATCCCAGAGACGAGCTGAACAGAAAAGAGGAGACTTAGCCCTTACCAGCAAATGGAAATCTCCATTTCCACACAATGGGCTTGTTCCCACTATGAAAAGGTCCGAATCTTGACGCATGTTTTATGGCCCTAGTTCCCACTGGAATTCAAATCTGATCCCCATTTGTTGGATTCCAGTGGGAAAAACCCACGGCAAATGCCAAAAGTGCAGGGTTTCCTGACACTACATTTTTGTAGTACTTTCCTGAAGAATGGATTCTGAAGCGAGGCAAATAAGTGGGAACGCCAGCTCAGAATCGATTCATCCTGTGGGGAGGGGAAAATGGCAGAGAAAATGTAATGCATTTTTGACATCTCCACCATCCCCCCTCCAGTCAGTGCTGACTTTGTATTTTTTTTTCAAAAGAGAGAATAAGTAGTTGCAAAAGCATTCAATTGATTAATCTCTCTTTTTAAATAAACACCCCCTCTTCTCAATCCAGCCCTCCTCCTCTTCCTCCAGGGTCCCCTGACCTTGCCTTGCTGACACTGCCGTCGCTTGCCCGGTGCAAGCTGGCCTTCAGCGCTGCCCTTGCACATTGCTGCTTGCCCAGTCCCTGGCCGGACCCCTGCACTGCCGGATGCCACGACAGGTGGGGTCTTTTGTGGGGGAAGAAGGGACCCGGGAAGGAAAGAGGGAGGGAGGGAGGGTAGAAAGGAAGGAAGGGAGGAAGGGAGGGAGGAAGAGAGAATGGAAAGAGAGAGGGAGAGGGAAAGGGTCAGGTCGAGGCAGGGGTGGGGGGGGGCAGGGGGGCGACCAGCTCAGCTAATGGGAACGACAAGT
>NW_024821747.1:0-1793 GCF_019175285.1 Sceloporus undulatus | reverse complement strand
TAACTCTCTCTTGACTGACTCTATGTCCTGTTCTGACTTTGCTGCCACGCACAAGTCATCCTCATAAATCACCAACACTATGTCTCCTTTTGTATATACACAAGCATCTGTCACGCTTCTCTTGTAACCTAACTTAACTAACTCATCATTAATACACAAATTCCAAGCTCTGGCACTCTGTTTTAAACTGTACAATGCCTTCTTCAATCTATAAACTTTCTGACTTCCATTTTCCTCAAACCCTTGTGGCTGTTCCATAAATATTTCTTCATCTAAAGTTGCATTTAGATAAGCCGTTTCGAAATCAAAATGCTCTACAATTAAATTCCTTCCTGCTGCTACAGCTAACACCATTCTCAAACTTTCTGGCTTTGCTGTTGGAGAATAAGTCTTGTCAAAATTCTCATGTTGCTGTTGTGCAAAACCCTTAGCTACCAATCTTGCTTTGTACTTAATGCTTCCATCAGGCATTTCCTTTCTCTTATATACCCATTTGCAACCTATCACTGGTTTATCCTTAGGTCTATTAACAATTTCAAACACATCTTTGTTCACCAAACAACTAAATTCACTATCCATTGCATCACACCATCTTTCCTGTTCTTCTCTAGAAAAGGTTTCTAACTCTTCAAAACTCTCAGGCTCTTCTACAACTGTACAAGCTCTTGCCTGTGTCACAACAAACCTATCTGGTGACTTCCTAATTCTGTGACTACGCCTGGGTATGAATTCTGTCGTTCCTGGGCCTAGTGCTATTCAACATCTTTATCAATGACTTGGATGACAGAATTGGGAGCATACTTATCAAATTTGCAGATGACACCAAATTAGAAGGAACAGCAAATACCCCAGAGGAGAGGGATCAAAATTCAAAATGACCTAAATAGACTAGAAAGCTGGGCCAATGCACAGATATAAGATGGGGGACACCTGACTGAATGAAACTACGTGTGAAAGGGATCTAGGGGTCCAAGTAGACCACAAGTTGAACATGAGTCAACATTGTGATGGGGCAGCTAAAAGGGCCAATGCAATTTTAGGTTGCATCAATCAAAGTATAGTGTCTAGATCAAGAGAAGTAATAGTGCCACTCTATTCTGCTTTGGTCAGGCCCCACCTGGAATATTGTGTCCAGTTCTGGGCACCACAATTCAAAAACGACATTGAGAAACTGGAGCATGTCCAAAGGAGGGGGACTAAAATGGTGAAGGGTCTGGAAACCATGTCCTATAGGAACGACTTAGGGAGCTGGAGGTATTTAGCCTGTAGAAGAGAAGGTTAAGAGGTGATATGATAGCCCTGTTTAAATATTTGAAGGGATGTCATATTGAGGAGGAAGCAAGCTTGTTTTCTGCTGCTCCAGAGACTAGGACACGGAACAATGGATGCAAGCTCCAGGAAAAAAGATTCCACCTCAACATTAGGAGCAACTTCCTGACAGTAAGGTATGTTCAACAGTGGAACACACTCCCGTGGAGTGTAATGGAGTCTCCTTCCTTGAAGGTCTTTAAGCAGAGGCTGGATAGCCACCTGTTAGGTATGATTTGATTGAGAGTTCCTGCATGGCAGGGGGTTGCACTGGATGGCCCTTGTGGTCTCTTCCAACTGTATGATTCTATGATTCCCACTGGACCCTGACCCTTAAATGCCAAGCTTCAATCCTGGGGCACAACCTCAAGAGCACACAAACCTTTGCCCTCGATCATTTGGGTTGCATTTTCTGCACAGCCACTCTATAGATAGTTTTGCACTTAATACAGTCTTTGGCGGGTTACAGACCGCCCATTTGGGGC
>NW_024821746.1:0-1793 GCF_019175285.1 Sceloporus undulatus | reverse complement strand
CCTTTTAATCAATGAATGAAAATCAAGAGTACAGTTAAAATCCCTGTCACATTTGTATGTTTTTATTCATAATTCTGTGCTGTTTTGACATTAATCTTTGAAGATTTATTCAGTGATTAAAAACCTGATGGTTTAGTACTAGTGTTAGGCTAACCCATGCAGGTGGAAACATCACAAAACCAGGAACCTGTAAGCTAAAACTAATATCTCATCAGACATGCCCTGTGAGCAGGAATGATGATGTACAATGTCACAAATTGTGTTTGGTTGCCAATTATCCACCACATACCATACTTTTTCTTGGCCTTTCAGGCCCAAATCAAAATGGGGAAAATTGAGTGCTTTCAGCTTGTAATGAATGGGTTATTACGACAAATGTGGTGCTTCATCTGCAACATCCAGGAACTTTTCTAAAGCTCTATATACATTTGGAGAGTTCTAGGTGTCTAAATGGAGGATTACATTTTGAGGAAAATATGCAGTATACATATTAGTTATATAACATTATTTCTCCTATTTTTCAACATAATTCTATTCTGTTTTTGAGGAGACAATTTTAATTAATTAATCTGTTTGTTTGTTTGTTTGTTTATTAAATTTACATCTCATCTTTATCCCGAAATGAGATTCATGGAATGCCAATGCTTCAGGATACAAGAAAAATGGTGGGGAGTGCTTCTTCAGGTTTTTCTAGTTTCTTTTTCTTCTCCCCCCCCCCCCCACATGCTAGGGATGGGGAAAAATACCTGAACACTAAGAAGAATAGGCAACAAAGTTTCTTGAGAGGCAGAATACACTGATGAGGAGACCACTTTAAGTACCTAGTCCTAATGGGAAATCACAGACCGAAGATATTGCACTGAGACAAATTAGGTAATTCTCCCATCCCCAGCAAGAGGCTTACTGTTTTTGTGCACATATTCCATGACCATAGCTGGGGGGGGGGGCAAGGACAGCCAAGGATCATCCACCTATGTTCTGATAACTAGCACACAAGAACATCCTCCTGTTGGTGTCGGAATACCCACTGAAAACTGTTCACTGGAGAGCACCTGGACCAATTCGCCATGCTCGTTGGATGGCGAAACTTATTTACACATATAAGTTGTACCTTTTCCTAACTCAGGGTGTTTTCCATCTCTCCCAAAGGGAAAAACGTAATTTGGAAAGTTTTGTCAAGTTTGGGGCACTGTTGTATGTTAAAAATTGGATTGAGGCTCCAATCAGTGCAAATGCTACCATAAATGACATGGTCTTTTGGAAGGAGGCTAGAACATACAGTATTCTTGACAATGAGATAAGTATCACTATAAGAAAAGCTCTACAGCCTCAATTATGGTATCTTTCTGATGAGCTATCCCTGTTTTCAGATAAAGTTACTGAAGAAGAAAAACTTGGCATTGTTGAAAATATAAGAAATGTTCCTCCATGTCAAATGGTAAGAGGAAATCCAGATTTTGCCAACTGCAGAACATCTTGACTATTGTCAAAGTTGAAAATAGACCCGACATTCCTCACAAGGCCATCAAGTGACTGGGAGCAAGATCCACAGTATACAACTGGTTAAAAAAATGTAAAACATCTTTTAGAAGTAGTTAATGACATCTCAGAAAGGGGTGTCAAACTGTTCCAAGACTACAACAAGTTGATCCTACATGATGAAGAAGAAAAGCAATCATTGCTGCAGGTTGTAGAAGCCAACAGAAAACAATTTCCAACTGAACCAACAAAGGAAGCCCTTGTAGAAATCGTACAACCATCGACCTCAAAGAAGTGAATTAATCCCCCCCCCC
>NW_024821745.1:0-1793 GCF_019175285.1 Sceloporus undulatus | reverse complement strand
GCCTTGCTTTGTGTAGGTCTGTGGCCTTAGAATGGTACAATGAATTAATGTCCTCATTTCCCATGATGCTTTGGAGTGTTACTCTGGACTAATAAAAACAGTATGAGAAGAACCTTTCAAAACTGGAATGCCTTATTTGAAGAGAAAAGAGCGCACCCTGTTAAGATGACTCTGGTGACTTTTGAATACATCATATTTACGACTGATACACTTACCCAGGAAAGGCACTTAATTTTAATTTTCAGCCAACTCCCTTCTGTTCCTAACACAGCTGCCTCTCTTGAATAAAAATTCAGTAGATAATGTTCCATTTCCCAATCCCTCTAGATCTGCATCCTCCATTAATATATTGTTACATAAGATCAAAAGTTGAAAGCATCAGAGAATTTATATTTGTGTTTGGTCTGACTTGCAACAGTTACAGTACATTATAAGCATCTACCTGGCAGTAAGTTCATTTCCCCCCAGATGGGCTAATTTCCAGGTATGTTTGTGTAGCCAAGGAGAACACTGTCCTGCTATGTAAGGGCACAGAGATATTCTCTCAACTAGTCAGAATCACTGCTACCACAATTCAGCAGCAGGAACTGACTCTGCAAGAACACAGCCCTGTTGTCTTTTGTTCTGATTTGGTCAGACCTCACCTGGAATACTGTGTCCAGTTCTGGGCACCACAATTCAGGAAGGATGTGGAGAAGCTAGTGTGTGTCCAGAAGAGGGCAACCAAAATGGTGAAAGGTGAAACCATGACCTATGAGGAACAGCTTAGAGAGCTGGTTATGTTTAGCCTGGAGAAGGTAAAGTTAAGAGGTGACATGATAGCCATATTTTAATGTCATATTGAGGATGGAGCAACCCATTTTTTGCTGATTCAGAGACAAGGACACAGAGCAATGGATTCAAGCAGCAGGAAAAGAGACTCTACCTAAACTTTAGGACAAACTTTTTGATGGTAAGATCTGTTAGGCAATGGAACACACTACCTTGGAGTCTCCTTTGCACGTTTTTAAACAGAGGCTGGATGATCATCTTTATGGACTGCTTAGATAGTGTGTTCCTACATGCCAGTGGGTTAGACTGGATAGACCTTGTGGTCTCTTCCAACTCTATGGTTCTATGATTCAAGTGCTCTGTGGGGCAGGGAAATGCCAGAGTGCTCTCCTTGAACATAGAGCCCTTCAGACAAGCAAAAGAGAGCCAGTTTGATGTAGTGGTTTGAACATTGGACTGCAACTCTGGAAATCAGGGCTCTGTTCCCAGTTCAGCCATGGAAACCCACTGGGTGACCTTGGGCAAGTCACACACACTCAGCCCCAGAAATCCCTGTGATAGATTTGCCTTAAGGTAATCATATGCCAGAAATGACTTGAAGGTACACATAAAAAACTAAACAAGCAATGTTTTCTCTTCCGTCTAGGTTGGCAAGTTTTCCACAGAACAATATGGGACACATGAAGGAAACCTAAATAAGGCCACTGAACAGTACATTACTCTTTGGCATCAGCCCAGCTGGGCAGAAAGGAGGAAAATCAGCACCATGCCTACTGCATTACAACAGACAGACTTCTGGTTAGCTTTTGGTATGAAAGGCCTGATTGCTGTTTACATACCAAATGCTTGATGGGTTGGTCTGGTAGGAGTGTGGGTGGTGCTTGCACCAATATGGGATTTGGGGTGCCCTGTATTACCCCGATAGGGCATTTAACTTGAGGATCCCCAATGGATCAAACCAGACTCCAGCTATCATTCAAGAAAAACAAGTTAAAAAGATAACTACATAGGCATATGGGTAA
>NW_024821744.1:0-1793 GCF_019175285.1 Sceloporus undulatus | reverse complement strand
GCTTAGGCCATCTAGCACCTCAGGAGCCATTATTAGTTTATTAAGTCCGATTCTATGTTCTTCATCAATCTTTACTACGTCTTTCTGTCCAAAAATTCTTGTATCCTCTCCTGGGAAATACATTCTTCTTTGTATAGATTTGTGAAATATTTATGTAAACATTGTTTCATATGTTTTGGTTGGAATAAATCTCGTCCCCTTCTTTAACACTTGAAAAGATCCGTTTCTCCTTTTCCTTTTTCAGTTTCCATGCTAAGCATTTGCCAGGTTTATTAGCATTCTCAAAGTGTTTCTGTTTCATGTATCTTGATTTTTTCTCCTGGTCTTCTATTAGCAATGTGGATGTTTCCTTTTGAACCTTTTTAATCTGTTGTTGAATCATTTTGTTTTGGGGGTTTTCTTTAAGTAATTGTTCCTTATCCTTTAACTTTTCCTGTAGTTCTTTCCAATTCTTTTCTCTATTTTTTCCCTTTCGTAAGACTATTTCAAAGAGAAACCCCTCATTACCGCTTTGCTTGTGTCCCAGACGATCTCTGGGCTGACTTCTCCATTCAGATTTTATTCAAAGAAGGATTTAAGTGAGTTTGTTTTTGCTTTATCTAGATTTTTTCCATCTTTTAACAAAGTCTCATCTAGTCTCCATATCAGTTCCTTAGGTTTATTCTTCAAAGACAATAAAATTGGGTTTTATTATTCCCATAATTACGAAGGATTCGATTTTCAAGGATTGGCATAAAGATTTATCAAAGTTTATTTGGCACGGCAAAAGACCTAGAGTTAAATTGAAAGTCATGCAAGATAAGACCGAGAACAGAGAACTGAGCCTCCCTAATCTTAAGTGGTATTTTGACGCATCTGTTTTAGACTGGCTGTTTGAATGGGTTAAATTGGATAATGATAGGAATTTGGCGGTGGAAAACTTTGGGTTAAAGTTTAGTCTCCATGCATATCTATTTTATGGGAAATCTAAAGCGGATAGAGAATTTAATACCCATCTTGTTCAGAAAACTCTGTTGCGAGTGTGGTCGAGATATAGACATAGATGGTGCCCAAAGATACCCTTGTGGGCCTCGCCAGCCGAGGCCTTTTTAAAGCGGGAAGTTTACAGTGAAGATAGGTGGATCAGATATAAAGACATATATGATGTGGTTCAAGGAAAATTCAAAACAGAGGAGGAAATTAGTAATGAGGGTTTCACTTTAAATTGGTTTTCTTATAGGCGGTTAAGGGAAAGGTTTAAAGTAGAACAGAAAGATCAAGGCATTGCTCCCGCTATTTCAGAGTTAGAAAGGATGGTTAAAGAAGGGTCCAAAGTAAAAATGATATTGAAATTCTATAACCTGATTTTGAAATTTGAATTGGAAGATGAGTCCATTAAAGAGTATATGGTTAGGTGGGCAAGAGACTTAAAGAGGAATATAATGCTGGAACAATGGGAATTGACATGGAAAAGACGGATTAAGTACACTAAAAATGTTGAAATCAGAGAAAATTGTTATAAATCAATTTTTAGATGGTACTTAACACCGTATAAGATTTCAAAAATATATAAGGAAACAAGGGTTACATGTTGGAAGTGTCAAAAGGACTTAGGTACGTACTTGCATAGTTGGTGGGGATGTGAGAAGGCACAACATTATTGGAAACAAATTCATGGAGAAATGAAGAAAATATTTAAGTTCAATATTCGTGCGGACCCGATGATGTATCTATTAAATATAATAGAAGACCCATCGATGGAAAAAGCATATGGTAAATTGATTATTATTTTTTTGCCATAGCTGCAGCCAGAA
>NW_024821743.1:0-1793 GCF_019175285.1 Sceloporus undulatus | reverse complement strand
TGGGATTTGTAGTTTGTTATGGCACCAGAGCTCTCTGACAGAGAAGGTTAAATGTCTCACAAAACTACAAATCCCAGAGTTCCATAGGATGGAGCCATGACAAGCTGCATTCCTATAAAGTTGTATTCCCAGTAGATTGAGCTCACTTCCACAGACTAGTGAAAAGGCCAAGTCATCAGGGGCCTTAACATTGGTGTTTACCAGAGAATTTTTTGATGAGGAGGCCCACAGTCCTGTTTCAGTCATTACTAAAGATTTGCAGTATGGACGCCGAGGGATCTGCTGCAGTCACCTGCAACTCTTGTGGGATGTTTGTCTTCTTGCCTACAGAAGTGGAGAACTTCACATGTGCCAAGTGCAAGTTGGTAGCACTCTTGGAGGAGAAAGTGCAGCAGCTGGAGTCCAGATTAGCTACACTTCAGCATATTAGGGAACAAGAGGATTTCCTGGACACAACAGAACCAACGATCTTGGATGAGTACCACGCAGAGGAAGATGCTAGGGCGGAGGAGGTCACTTCCCATACACAGGAGGCAGACAGCTGGAGGAATGTCACACAGAGAAGTAGGCCAAGAAAGGATTGTTCAGGGAGCTTGCAGCTAGAGAATCGATTCGAAGCTCTTTCCCTTATCAAGGATGAAGAAGAGCAGCATGGACAGACTTCAGGGACAGAGCAGGGAATCCTGAGAGTTCCACCCGAGGGAACAGTCGCTGCTAAGCCTCGGAGGAGGCGTGTGGTCGTAGTGGGGGACTCCTTGCTGAGGGGTACAGAAGCAGTGATTTGTAGGCCTGACAAGATGTCTCAAGAGGTGTGTTGTCTCCCCAGGGCAAAGATCAGTGATGTGACAGAGAGGCTGACAAGACTGGTCAAGCCTACTGACCAATACCCCTCCTTTTGGTCCACGTGGGAACCAATGATACTGCAAGACACAGCCTTCAGAACATCAAAAGGGATTACAAGGCGCTTGGTAAGAAGCTGAAAGGAATGGATGTACAGGTTGTCATCTCATCTCTTCTGCCAGTTGAAGGGCACGGTCCAGGAAGGGAGAGGAAAATAGCGGATGTGAACAACTGGGTTCGCAGATGGTGCCGCCGAGAACGATTTGGATTCTTTGATCATGGGCTGCGGTTCCATGAGGAGGGACTTCTTGCAACGGATGGGTTGCATCTCACGCCAGTTGGAAGAAATGTTTTTGCCAGTAGTCTCAAGAACTTGATCAGGAGGGCTTTAAACTGAGTTCCGAGGGGAAAGGAGACAATATTAAGGAAGGCGAAAGGGATGGCGAAAATAGTAAAACTGACACAGTGGAAACAAGACAAATAGTGCAAGGACCAACAGTGGGAGGCAAAAGAACTTGCACAAGCAACAAGTAAATGGGACCCGTGGTCTGCGATGTCTCTACACTAATGCACAGAGCATGGGAAATAAGCAAGATGAACTTGAACTAGTACAACAAAGCTGATATAATAGGCATCACCGAAACCCGGTGGGATGAGTCTCATGATTGGAATGTGGAAATAGAGGGGTATAACCTTTTTAAGAGAAATAGGCCAAACAGGAAAGGAGGAGGAATAGCACTTTATGTCAGAGATATTTACACCAGTGAAGAGATCCCTGACATCAATCATGGAAGCCAGGTGGAGAGCATCTGAATAAAAATTAAAGGGGAGGGAAACAACAAGTATGTTATGGTGGGAGTCTACTACAGACCTCCAAGTCAGACTGAGGAATTGGATGATGCCTTTCTAGAACAGATGACCACACATTCAGAAAGGAGAGATGTAGTAGTGAT
>NW_024821742.1:1092-1793 GCF_019175285.1 Sceloporus undulatus | reverse complement strand
GGTTTCCAGCATGAAGTTCCAATTAACTTCATTGAACGCCTTTTTGGTGTAGACAAAAACCATAGCTGCTTTTTAAATCTATTTTCTTCTCATAGGATTCTATAATATCCAGTAAATTCTTCGTGTTGTTTCTAAGGTGCCTTTTTGGGAGGAAGCCCCTTTGGTCTCCGTTTATGATATTTTGTAGGATTTTAAAAAATCTTTCTGCTAAGACCATTGCAAAGATTTTATCATCGTTGTTAAGGAGAAAAATCGGTCTGAAATGTTTCACCTCCAGCACCTCCTTACTTTCTTAAGGAATCAGTACAATATCAGCTATCTTCCAAGAGTCAGGCGTTCTTCTTTGTGGGAGTCTATTCGTGATTTCTACTAGAAGTTTAATTAGCTCTTTCTGTAAGCTCTTGTAATATATTGTGCTTAGGCCATCTGTCCCTGGCGCTTTGGACGTCTTGGTTTTACTTATTGCTTCTAGCACCTCAGGAGCCGTTATTGGTTTATTAAGTCCGATTCTCTGTTCTTCATCAATCTTTACTACGTCTTTTCTGTCCAAAGATTCTTGTATCCTTTTCTGGGAAATATATTCTTCTTTGTATAGATTTGTGAAATATTTATATAAACGTTCTTTCATATGTTTTTTGGTTGGAATAAATCTCATTCCCTTCTTTAACCCTTGAAAAGATCCGTTTCTCCTTTTCCTTTTT
>NW_024821742.1:0-992 GCF_019175285.1 Sceloporus undulatus | reverse complement strand
GCATTTCCCAGGTTTATTAGCATTCTCAAAGTGTTTCTGTTTGATGTATCTTAATTCTTTCTCCTGGTCTTCTATTAGCCTTGTGGATATTTCCTTTTGAATCTTCTTAATCTGTTGTTGAATCATTTTGTTTTGGGGGGTTTCTTTAAGTAATTGTTCCTTATCCTTTAACTTTTCCTGCAGTTCTTTCCAATTCTTTGCTCTATTTTTTCCCCTTTCGTAAGACTATTTCAAAGAGAAACCCCTCATTAACGCTTTGCTTGTGTCCCAGACGATCTCTGGGCTGACTTCCCCATTCAGATTTTCTTCAAAGAAGGATTTAAGTGGGGTTTTTTTTTTGTTTTTTGTTTTGCTTTATCTAGACTTATTCTGTCTTTTAACAAAGCCTCATCTAGTCTCCATATCAGTTCCTTAGGTTTATTCGTCAAAGACAATAAAATTGGGTTGTGACCCAATAGGATTTTTGATAAGGTTTCTCCTGCTTCCACCATTGTGCTAATAGTCAGAGAAGTCAGGAACATATCTATTCTCAACCAGGATTGACGGGTGTTTGAAAAGAACGTGAATCCTTAGACAGACCATACTTGATTCTCCTGTACCTTCTAATGCGAAGGCTTCTTTTGATTCAAAGAAATATTTCGGCAATTTCCCTTGCTTTAAGTATGTTTTCTTGTCTGCTTTTCTATCTATCTGGGGGTCTATCACTCCATTCCAATCTCCCATCATTAAGGTCCTATCGCACATACGGTCTGGCATTTGTTTTTTCAATTGTTCAAAAAACAGGCCTTTATTTCCTAAGGGTACATAAACTCCCACCATTAGGATCTTTTGGTCTTGTAAAGTAACTTCTACACCAAACAAGTATCCTTTGGGGTCTCAGAATACCTCTTTAGATTCTCATTTATCCCTTACATATATCACTACACTTTTCCCCCTCTTTTTGGGGGCTGCTATGTATTCTTTCCCCAATTTGGCGTTTTTCAACAACCTTA
>NW_024821741.1:0-1793 GCF_019175285.1 Sceloporus undulatus | reverse complement strand
TATGCTTACTGGATTGGGTGCAATACATTGTAAAAATGCCATGTTGTACAACAGTTTCTCCAGTGTGACCTCTTTCCAGCCAGCCATGCAGCCTTGTGAAGCTAAATCAAATTCAAATGACCAAACCTGCATTAAGATTGGTGGAAAGAATAAGATAGTTATAATTAACTTATTTAAGCAT
Organism: Sceloporus undulatus; assembly: GCF_019175285.1. NCBI lineage: Eukaryota > Metazoa > Chordata > Lepidosauria > Squamata > Phrynosomatidae > Sceloporus > Sceloporus undulatus. The sequence goes on along the minus strand of NW_024821741.1, from coordinate 1,612 downwards.
TCCAAAAGAAATATTTTAAATGTCCAAGAACGTTTTTAGCATTGTCTTAAAAGAAAGAAAAACTCTGGAAAAAATTGCAATATTTCATGCAACCTCAGTTGTTTATTTTATACTGCCTTCACTGTCCGAATATAAATAATGACCACAGAGGATCTAGATGAACTGAATATAGGTAATGAGAAAATCTAAATGGTCCAAGTCTTCCTGTATTTTGGATCCTCTACTTGATCAGAATGGAGATTGCAGTCATGAAATAAGAAGACTAGGAAAGGGAAGGGCAGCCATGAAAGAACTAGACAAGATCCTAAAGTATACAGATATACAACTGACCTCTAAAGTCAGAATCATCCAAGCCATTATAGTCCTCATCACCATGTATGGATGTGAGAACTGGACAGTGAATAAAGGCAACAGAAAGAAAATCAGGTCATTTGAAATGTGGTGCTGGTGAAGAGTGCTGAGGATACTGTGAACAGCCAGAAAGACAAACAAATGGGTCCCTGAACAGACCAAGCCTGAGCATTCCCTGGAAGTCAAAATGATAAAACTGAAGCTGTCATATTTTGGCCACATCATAATAAGGCATGACTCACTAGAAAACACTATAAAGCTAGAAAAGGTAGAAAGCAGTAGGAAAAAGGAGGACTGCATGCCAGATGAATAGACTCAATCAGGGAGATAATGATACCAAATTTACATGACCTAAGCAGATTGGCCTTCAAATGTCTACATTTTTGTTCTCGTCACTGACATCCTTATAAGGTGTATAATTATATATTTATTATATAATTCCAAAAATCAACCCAGTTGTTGTTATCCGATCCAATCAGATATAACTGTGTTTACACACAGTTAGGCTGCTGAAAATTATGTTCATAGTCCAAAAGGAGTTTTCACTCCATTAACCATTAACATTCTTAAAGGCCCCTTTCCCCATGAGCAATCATCCATCAAAGGCCTGATGATACAAACATGTCTTCACCTGACTACGTAAAGTCAGCAGAAAGGGCATCTGCTTACATGTTTACAGGAATAGAGTCAGGAGAGTACCAGTCTAACCTCTCTGGAAAGCAAATTCCAGAGCTAGGGAAGAGCCACTGAAAAGGCCTTGTCCCATATTCCCACAGCTGTACCTGTGAGGATGATGGTCCACAGATCAGGGCGTCCCCAAAAGATCTCAAAACATAAGCTTGCTCATATGAGAGGCTACAATCTAACCTGGATCTAAGCGTCATGGGTTTTTATAGGCCATAACCAGCACTATGAATTGATTGTTGATTAGTTAATAATTAATATACTTAATGGCATGTTATTTATTTATTTATTTATTTATTTATTTATTTATTTTAAAAAGCACAGAACTAAGAAAATAATGGCAGAGAATTGGTCTTGAGCAAAGGATGACTATTAGTAGAATCTAAGGCCTGTTACAGACTGCCAAAATAAAGCTGCTTCGGGTCTCTTTGGAGGTATGCTATTTAAATGATGCATGGGTCCTAAGAGTCCGGAGGTTGTGCCAAAGCCACACTCCATTCCTAAGCACTGGAGTGCAGCTTTGGTGCAGCTTCCGGATTCTTAGGATGCATGCATCATTTAAACAGCATACCTCCAA
>NW_024821740.1:0-1793 GCF_019175285.1 Sceloporus undulatus | reverse complement strand
TGTGCCACTCCAATTATCCGAGGCACAATCTCAAGTGTGTAAGCATAATTTGTTCACCAAACTACGCAGGCCTGTCAGAGCAGTGTCTGAAATTAAGCCTCTGCTACATGCACATGGCTTATGAAAAATTGAATGGCAGTCCATTTTCACCAAACAGGACAAACACAAAAGAAATTATGAATTAATTTTAAACCCTCCTAACAGAACCTTATCAAGCTGAGGGGAGTCTTTGTCTTATTGAAGTCAGGCTTCCCAGCTGATATGCTTAATTAGTATCAAGCATCCCTAAATAGCTGTTGACTGACAGTCAAAATCAGTCAGTGCCCTCACTCCTAACCTGCCCCAAAGTGGAGTTTAAGAAAATAACAATTGGCTTACTGGGAAGTGGAAGGAGATGAAATAGGTTCTGTCCATGTGGCTGATGAATTAAAAACATGCCAACTGATGCGTGCCATGGATCATCACAATCCACAGGGCAATTAAAAGAATGCATAATTTAAGCTATGGTCTGGAATGGACTGCTGACAGTGGTAGCTGTCTCTGATGGCTTTAACAAATGTCAGACAAAATCATGGAGAACAAGCGAACAAATGGCCATTAGCCGTCAGAGCCAAACAGTACTGCAAAGTTGCTTGGAAGCAAACAGTAACACATAGTAAACCCATTCACAGCCTTTTCTGTGAACTTACCAGAAGTAAATGGCAGGCCACTGTATCAAACGACATTCAGCTGGACTAGATAGACTTTTTGTTCTGATCCCAAAGAGATCATGTTATATTTTAAGATAACTAACAAATTTTGATGTTCAGATCTAATTGATACAGATATATTATTTTCTAGGCAGAAAATGTTTTCTATGCAAAACAACCATGTTTAAATGTTGTGCAGAATGAGATCCCTATTAGAGCATCCCTATTACAGCATTTTATATGCAGGAAATAGCTTTTTATACATAATATATTTCTCCATATTAATATTTTTCTATTGCAAAAAAATGTTATTTCCTGCATTTTCTATTCCTGGAAATGTTTTCTGAACCAAACAACCACATTTCAATGTTGTGCAGAGCAAGGTCTGAACTGCAAAACAACTTGTTTGTCCAGAGTTCTTCCCAAAGAGGTTACTTCAAATTTGAAAAACATGGCTTGTTTGACCATTTCTTTCCATCTCTACTAATGTCTCCTTCTCTGACACGGTTTCTTAGCTCAGCGTGCCTTTTAAGAAAGGACTCTAATAAATTCTGTTTCCAGCTGTTGAAAGATGTTACCCATCCATTTCCGGAGAAGTTTTAATTTACAAGGATGTGAAATGATATTTGATCCAGTAGTTATTAAATGGGAGGTGCAAATAGCCACCTAATTTTGTTTAGCATTGGAAAAACAACTAAAACGCAGCTTTACCAACAGCTGGCCTCCATTTTTATATTTGCAGGCTCACAGGCAATAATGAGGCAAGGTGGGAAAAGGAATGGTACTCCCAACATTAGAGTGAGAGAAAACCTTTATAATTTATGTGCAGCCATTCCTCCTGTTCCCATTCCTGTTCTGGATGAAACATGAAATAAAAATTGTGTGTGTGTGTGTGAGTACTTTAAAAATTTTGTTTTTGTTGTTGTTGTGTGTCTTCAAGTCATTTCCAACTTATGGCAACTCTAAGGCGACCCTATCATGGGGTTTGCCATTGGCTTCCTGTAAGACTGAGAGCATGTGACTTACCTAAGATCACCCAGTGGGTTTCATGGCTGACCTGGGAATTGATCCCTGGCTTCCACAGATATAGAGGTTTATCAGACG
>NW_024821739.1:944-1793 GCF_019175285.1 Sceloporus undulatus | reverse complement strand
GTCCAGTTCTGGACCCCACAATTCAAAAAGAATGTTGACAAATTGGATCATGTCCAAAGGAGGGCAACCGAAGTGGTGAAGGGTCTGGAAAACATCAGGCTCTATGAGGAGCAGCTTAGAGAGCTGGTTATGTTTGGCCTGGGGAAAAGAAGATAAAGAGTGGATATGATATCCATTGTTCAATATTTGAAAGGGTGTCATTTTGCGCAAGGAAAAGGCTTGCTTTCTGCTGCTACAGAGAAAAGGAGACACTACAATTGATGCAAGCCACAGGGAAAGAGGTTCCACCTAAACATTAGCAGGAACTTTGTGACAGTAAGAGGTCTTATACAGTGGAACCTTAGAGTTTGGTGGAGTCCTCTTCTTTGGAGGTCTTTAAGGAGAGGCTGGATGGCTATCTCTTGGGAATGATTTGAATGTGTATTCCTTCCTGGCAGAAGGGGGTTGAACCAGATGGTCCTTGTGGTCTATTCCTACTCTATGATACTATAATTCTAGCGGAACCATAGCAACATGATAATATAGTATGAAAGGGCCCTCAGTCTTTATAGAAAGAGCCATGGATTCACGTTCCTTACCTACAGAAGCCACATTCTCATAATTGTCCATCATTACAGAATTGTACAAAAGTTTCTGTTTCTTCGTCAACAGATTCCATTCATCCTCTGAGAAATATACTGCCACATCTGCAAAGGTCACCTGAAATAGAAAATAGACCTCATCCAGAGAGTGACTAAGCAAAAGGGGAGGAAAGAACATGGTGCATCCAAATATTATTTGATCACTTCAGAATTCAGTCCAGGAAATAAACTTTAAATTCTGTTAGCAAGCAAAAAGCTACTGCCTTTG
>NW_024821739.1:0-844 GCF_019175285.1 Sceloporus undulatus | reverse complement strand
GCCACATCCGCAAAGGTCACCTGAAATAGAAAATAGACCTCATCCAGAGAGTGACTAAGCAAAAGGGGAGGAAAGAACATGGTGCATCCAAATATTATTTGATCACTTCAGAATTCAGTCCAGGAAATAAACTTTAAATTCTGTTAGCAAGCAAAAAGCTACTGCCTTTGAGAACAGTTTGTCTTGAATCCTTTCAATATAATATAAAATATAATAATTTTTTTAAATTTAAACCATGGCTGGGATATTCAGGATGGATTCGGAAACTGAGAATCCCAACACATATAGTCCATTTAGCCGCAAATGAATTATGGTGCATTTAGCCATTTCTTGCCAAATTTCAAAGGCAAATGTCATTTTAAAAAACAGTTCTGGGGAGCACTCTGGACTTGAGGGCCACTGGGCCCACCCCCAATTTAGATCCAGAGATGGTCTCCCATATCCCTAACGTTTCATAGACAGGAAAAGCAAGGCACATGTGGACAAGCAACACCAGAAGGTGGTGAGGATGGCCAAAGTTCTTTATGAGGAAGATCACACAAGCTAGGAAGGGCACAGTAGTTTGCTTTTGCCTCAGCTTCTTGCCAAGGGAAGACCCTGGCAACTTATCTCCTCTCCTCTCCCCCCATTTGAGTTGATGGGGTGCAAACCCCTTGAAAGTCACTTTGCAGCAACTCAAAAGAGATGAGGAGAAGGGGGAAAGTGAGAGGAGGAGAGAGAAACCGGGACATTTTTGAAAGTCCCTGAAAAAGTGGGATAACAGAGGATTAACCAGGACTTTCTCTTCCAAATTGGGACAATATGTTCTCCATTTGCTTTCATGAGCTGGCCCAGCAATGACACA
>NW_024821738.1:0-1794 GCF_019175285.1 Sceloporus undulatus | reverse complement strand
CTCAAATTGACTGCAATTAGAGAATCCCAGCCTATTTCAGTACAGTGCAGAACAGTGTATACAGTGTGCATGAGGTAATATTTACCTATCCCTGGTGGGGCAGAGAAAGCAGCAGATCTAGTGTGTCCTAGCATGTCCACCGTTTCTTTCGCAGCAGGTCCCAGCATTTCCACGGCTTCAATTGCAAGTCCGACCTAACATGTCTGCTGCTGCTTCAGTCCCAGGTCACTCTCAGCAGGTCCAAGCATATTGTCCACTGCTTCAATTACAAGTCCCAGGGCCTTGTTCCCACTATGTTTAAATCAGGATCAGGATCTGGGTTAAAGGTTCCCACTGATTCCAATTTTAGAAATCAATTCAGAAGGGGGGATCATGCTGTTTGCCCATTTTTGCCCATTTAACCAGCATCAAAAAGATTCTGGGTTTTTACAGTGTTTTTTGAAATAAACCGATTCAGCCCAAGTGGGAACCAGGCAAGTTTGAATTGGATTTGAATCCGCCCTGGCTCCTGTCAGCCCGACCGTGGCCTCTCCTCACCCCCAAATCCCTGGTCCAGTCTCCTTACTGGTTTCTTTGGCCACTGACTGGCTTCCCTGTGCCTTTTTTAAAATTTCCCACTGCCAGGGAGGCCAGAAGGAGGTCACAGAGAAGCCGGAAGCCTTGCAACCTCCTTCCTGGCTTTCCCCCAGCATCTCTGCCACCTTCTTCTGGCTTCCTCATCCATGGGAATTTTTAAAAAAGGTCACAGGAAACTTGGTCAGCAGACAAAGAAGTTGATAAGGAGGCTGGACCAGGGATTTTGGGGCCAGGAGAAGCCTGTGATGGGACAGGCCACCAAGCTGCCCCTTGCCATTTGCCAATTCCTAAACTGATTCCTGGAACCAGCGCAAACATAGTGGGAACCACGTTTTTTCTGTACCTGGTATTGGTTCAAGAATCAGATGCCACAGTAAGTCCATGTCTACTGGCTTCAGTTGCAAGTCCAATCATGTCCAGAGGCTAGTCCCAGCATGTCCACCCCTTCAGTCGCAGGTCCCATCATGCCCCTACCATGTCCACTCCTTCAGCATCAGGTCCTAGCAGGTCCACTGCTTCAGCTGCAAGTTCAGTCATGTCCAGTGCATCAGAGGCTGGTCCCAGCATGTCCACCCCTTCAGTCGCAGGTCCGCCACTTCTGTCCCTTAGTCAGAAACCATGTCCATGTTCTGGGAGCAGAGCATGACACCATTTTCATTCTCCCAGGTGCCCCCCTATGCTCAGCCCCGACCCATCGACACTGAGGAACACCAGGACAACAGGCAGAAATTGCTCTGCATATCACAAGCACTGGAGGATTTTAAGAGTGCAGTCTCGGCGAAAACGCGTGAAGTCAAGGACGGTGCACAGACATTGGCCTCCGTATTGCAAGTCATGGAGGATTTTTTCAGCAGGGTCAAGCCCCACCTGCCCCAAATTCCTAACCAGGAGGTAGCGGCTTGCCATAGACAAGGAGGAAGGCCAAGAGAGCAAGTGGTCGTTGACCAGGACATGGCAGCTGTGCAGGCACCATGCAAAAGCCCACAAATTCGGGTTTCCCAAGACCAGGGGACGCCAGCTGTCCAGGGTCTTCACAGAAGCCCAAGAAACAAAGGAAAATAAAATCAACATGCCTGGCACCCCTCCACCAGAGCCAAAGGGTGCCCAAAGGACCACCATAATAATAATAATAATTTGTTTTATTTATATACCGCTATTCCAAAGATCATAGCGGTGAACAGCAAGTAAGCTAATTAGCAAGTAAGTTAATTTGCCCCC
>NW_024821737.1:0-1794 GCF_019175285.1 Sceloporus undulatus | reverse complement strand
ATTCAGGGACAAAGAATGGGTGTATCTACTCATTTTGGAAAAGCCAAGACTGCTGAGGACGTCTTGGATTCAGACTTGTCACATGCCTTCAGTCCAAGAGCAACTGAACTTCTGAGGACACAAACCCAGAAGCAGAATTTTTTAAAGTTCAAATCGCTTTGCTTCAAATTATATTTTTCTACTCTGGATTGTTTATGACTTAATCCAGTTTCTTGATCTAGTCATGGATCTGCCCAGTAGTTGCCCATTGCTGTGTTGTAATTTGCTGACCCTTCTCACTGCACAGCTGTATTTGGATGATGGAGGTGGCAGACTGAGTGACAACTGCTGTGGAAGTTGTTTGGCTGGGATTTCAACATAGCTGTGCCTGGGGGTGGATTCTCAATGATGGTACCATTGCTCCAGGCCACTCACTCGTTAGGGGCTAAGTGCTGAAAGAAAAATGTGGAGCTTGCTTCTTTTTCTTCCTCAGTCACTTCCTGGATCTTCTGTTGTTTCTGTTATCATCAACCTTTTGTGAGTATAATAGTGAAAATACACAGGATAAGGCTGTTAGTCTCACTAAAGGTGCAAGTCTGAAAATGGGCTCATACATGATTTATTTGTGCTGCTTCTATTGTACTTTGTATTAATTCATTCATTTATTCAATTTTTGTCACTGCTCCTAAAATAGCTCACATGTGAATACAAAGGGACTTGGATTAGGGCCCCACAACCACCTTTATCCAGGACCCCACAACCACCTTAATTCAGCCTTTGCTCTGTCCCTTCATAGTTTGCCAACTGTGACTATAGTTACCTGTATGAACAAAAACAATGCTTCATGGCACACAACACATATTAATTCAAGAATCCTTGCTACTGCACATATAACAAAAAGAATCATCTCAGAGTTTTGAACCCTGGGAAACTGGCTTTTGCTAAGCAGATTCTATTGCTTTCACACATCCATACTAATTGACTTCTGTACAGATCTAAAAGACCTTGTATCACCATATGCAGCCCTTTGAAAATTTAGGGTAAGGGTTGTGATTTGCATCTTTATCTGGATCCTATTGCATTCCATCCTGTTCCCACAACTGTGTGCATTTGCCTTATACCTAAGTGTTTATTATCATTCTGTACTGCATCTGAAGAAGTAGATTTATATCCATGAAAGTTCATGCAAAAATAAAAACCAATTAATCTTAAGAGTGCTGCCACATTTCTTTTTATTTCTTTTTTTATCCTCCTCCTCCCTCCCTCCTTTTTATGCTGCAAGAGACTAACATGACATGACATGGAACCACAATATAGTCTTCCACTCCAAGCTTCCATCCATCTCCAAGAAAAGGTTAGAACTAATCACAGTATAGGTTGTTGGCTGCACATATTGCCTAAATGACATATCAGTTAAGGATTTAACAGCTGCAATTTCCTGAAGTTAGGGAATTTTAATAAACAAAATATGAAGAGGTTTTTTGGTGTTGTTGTTGTTGTTCACTGTATTGTGTTGATATCCTTGAATTGTGTGATACAGTCTTCCTCTCTACTTCCTTTCTGGGGTTCTGCAGGTAGGAACATCCTTAGATGTTCTCTTCTGTTAGATTCTCCAGATCCATAGTCCACTCTTTTCCTGAACGCTGTTCCCTATGCTATTCTTCCATTCCCACCAAGCCATTTATTTTGATGTTTGCCCCTTTCAGCCATGGCAGGATCTTTAGAGGCACAGGAAGGCAGTGCACCATTTACAAAGATAATGTTTTTTCCCTGGGGAAGAAGCATAGACAAACATCCAAATGTTTCCCTCCACAA
>NW_024821736.1:0-1794 GCF_019175285.1 Sceloporus undulatus | reverse complement strand
ACAGCAATACATTGGGTTGTTCGTCCTCTGGATCGTTACGTACTGAAATGTAAAAATTTGTGAAAATAGATTAAGCCCACAGGAAGGAAATTTATTTCTTATGGTAGCATCATGTAAAGGGTTTTAGACAAGGGATTTTCTTAGAAAAGCAGATACTACCTACCATCGCTTCTACCGCTTGTATCATCTGCACGTCTTTCCAAGTCACCCAATTGTTCTCCAGTCGCACCTTCAAAGTGGAGCATGAAACACCAACGTTATTTATTTTGAACACATATACAGGTTCACTATATTTATTAAGAGAACAGAGATCCAGAAATTGACATAAATTTATATATGACTACCTGCTATTTGCGTAGGTCCACTTTCCAAAATTGTGAAAGGTATAGTAATGATTGTGTCATCGAGACAAGTGTCATCAGAATCTGAAAAATTCAAGGGGAAAAAAAGAGTAAAGCCTTTGTTATTTTAACAAAATAATGTTGTCACGCACATAGCAGAAATCTTCAGGCATTACAGATGGGCTACTTGCCTTCATCACTGTCTTGTCTGGTAGTTGTTTCTTGGGTGCTTCCTTCGCCTGTGTTAGCCATGGAGGTGGATGTGGTTTCTTGAGTCACATTTGTGGTTTCACCCTCCCTTTCAAAATGAAGACTTCGGGATAACCTATGAGGGGTGATGCTAACATCCCCATGAAAGATTTCCTCTAGTTCCCTATAAAAGGGATATGTAATAGGGTTGCTTCCACTTCTCTGATTATGTTTCACAACCTTTCTATACTCAAATCTCATTTTTTTTTTTTGGATTTGCTTCTGCATTCCTCGGCAGATCTGACATGGTTTTTCTTTGCCATTTCATCAGATACAACCTTAAATATATCCAAATTTCTGTAATTCTTTTTTAATTTGGTCTGCAATTTTTGTTCTTTCCATATTTCTAATAAGGCCAAAACTTCATTGGCACTCCAGACCCTCCCCCTTGCTTTTGTGGAGGCACTGCTTTCGGTCACTGCACGGCTATCCATGGCTTTCCTAATTACAGCAAATATAAAACAATACTGTCTGCAATTTAATTATAGAGGTTGTGAAACTAACTTCTGCGGTATCACTTAGCTGCTGATGCTGGCTCTCTGTACTCCCAAACTCCCGGCTCTGCAGTAAAAGCACTAGAGGGCGCAAGTCTATTTTTTGGCGCCAAGAATCCCTGCACAGTGATGACGTTGCAAATCCCTCTTCCCGCTGGACATTTCGGAGTGGCCGAAGTTATTGGGAAGCAGTGATGGCGCGTAGGAAGGGTTCCAAATGGGCAAATAAGGAGATTGATCTGCTCCTGAGAAGTGTTAGGGGGAGCGGAAAATTAAAGACGCTCATGAGGTCCCTTTCTATACCCATTCTTCCTGTACATAGAGAACTAGCAGCGCAATTAAACGTGCATGGGTACAACCGCACCGTGGAAGAGGTATTCATAAAGTTCAAAAAGACGCGTGATATATTTTTGAACAGTCTGAATAGTTTTGGGCCATCACCCCCCCAAAGAAAAACAACCACCCTTTTTCCCCCTAATGAAAGAGCTGTGGCTTATGGCCGGGAACCATGGCTCCCAGGAAAAAAATCCCTCGGGTAAGTTTGTAGCTTTACAAGTAAAGGCTCATTGTTGCATAGTATGCCATGGAATTCCTCCAGTGTTGTAGCCATAAGGAACAGTTGCTAAAGACAGTCACTATATCAATATCATGTTATGCTACTTTCCTTATCAGTTTCCAAAAGAAAACAACACTAAAATGGACTACCAGCC
>NW_024821735.1:0-1794 GCF_019175285.1 Sceloporus undulatus | reverse complement strand
TGGCTATCTTCTAAGCACAATATATATACTAGTTTCGTGAACTTTTTAAAAAATTCTTTTATTCACTTCCGGTTGGGAATGGCGTCCCGTTGAGACAGTCTCCGCGTGGGCTCCGCGGGGACGTCTTGATTGTGCAGGAGTTTCTGGTGTCAGGGGATCCTGTATACTAGGAAAATTCCTCTTAAGGAAAGGGGAATCCGAGGGGGCTTGGCGCAAGACCCCGTTCCGTCTCTGGGGCCGAGAGATCGGCAGTAGGTCCACCTCGCTACGTGGGGTAGGACAGAAGCCATAGGAGACGGGGGATCTGGAGAGCAACCCACGCCTGCTCAATCTAAAGAGCCACTGGGCACAGGGACGCCCACCAACTTTTTAAAAAGAAAAGAGACGACTTGGAGAAGGGAGCAGCTGAGATCGCGCCCCACCCGAGGAGTAACAACTGGGAGGTATATCCATAGGATCGGGAAGTTTCGTGGCTAACCTGAGTTCGGACTATTATTTTTTCTGTGAGTTTGAAATGGCGACCCCATCAAGTTAATTTAACTGAGCTACAGACAGTTGAAGTTGTTTGAATTCTAAAATATCGGACTGTATAATACTCTGGTCTGAAGGGAGATCTTTATTAAGCCAGAAGACAGTAAATCTTGAACCCTTTTAGAGCTGCGTTGATAATTATCCACACCCGAGCCGGGAGAGAAGCGGTTGGGTGGAGGAGGAAAAAGAAACGGACTGATATCCGGGCAGCAGGGAGAGTAAAGGGTTAAAAGCGGCGGCATAGTTGGAGAGAGAGACAGGGTGGGGTGAGAAGAAACTGAGTAGAAATAACCTTGAATACCCACCTGTGTTGGAGCGTGGATGGGTTTGGAGAGGAGGAGCGACTTGGAGAGTGGGAGTGAAGGTCGGAGCGGCGGCGGTGACGGGGGAGTCTTGGAGGAGAGAGGAGGAGAGATTGGAGGGCGACGCGTGGAGGAAGGAGAGGAGAGATCATAAAGAAGAAGTACAGACGGGTGGAGAAGAGAGCGGAAGAAGACACACCGGAAGTGGATACAGCGGAAGCAGGAAGAGACGGACGGACGGAAGATAGATCATAGAGAGGAAGTGGACAGAGAGACTGGTTGGAGGACTGGGAGCGGTTTTACTGGAACGGTTAGTGTTAGGAGAAGAAGAAGAACGTGGAAACCGAAAGAAGACAATATTGAAGTTATAGGAAGACATGAACACTAGGCATCAAACACAAAAGGCTCAATCACAGGCTTTAATTCAAAGACGAAATTCAACTGAAAAAATACATGTCCCAGATATAAATCAATTAATTTTGGAAAAGATAGAAAATTTGTCGGCAAGTTTATCCTCCAATTTGGCTAAAGAAATGAACAATTTTAAAAAGGAAATTAAGCAAGAGATTAGGTCTGATCTAAAAGAGATTAGGTCTGATTTGAAAGAGATTAAGCAAACGGTGGATAGCTTAACAGTTGAAATTCAAAGAACAAAACAAAGAGTGGACATTTTAGAATTTAGAAGTGAGAAATTAGAAACAGATTATGGAAAACTTCTGAATAGGAGAGATGAAGAGTTAGATGAGAGGGCTCTATGGGAACAGAAATTGAAAGAGAAATGTGTAAAAATTCGAGGGATCCCAGAAGATAAAGATGAGAAATTAGAAGAAACTTTAATTGTGGAAATAGCCAAATATTTAGAGAAAGACCCAGTGTTTTTTGAGGACGAGGTGGACAATTTTTTTAGAGTGAACTCGCAAGTGGCCAAGCAGAGAGGCCTTCCTAGGGATGTAGCCTTATA
>NW_024821734.1:0-1794 GCF_019175285.1 Sceloporus undulatus | reverse complement strand
AAATATAACAATGACAAAAGTAGCAATATAATAGCCAACTGTACTTGATAATATTGCCTAAATATCACAAGGCACAAGGGATTTAATAGAGAAGGAAGGGGTGGGATTGGAAGCATTTCCTCAAGGTCCCAGCTGCTGAGAGTGATGGATAGAGGTGGCTGATGGATGCAGGGAAGGAAAGCTCTATCCCTTGAAGCAGGCCCGATAGATCTGACTCAATCTTCAGATGGATGTAGGAATGGGAGGTCCTTTCCCTTGAGGCAGGCCTAGTGGATGAAAGTCACTCCTCAGATGGATGTAGGAAAGAGAGGCCCTTTCCGCTGAGGCAGGCCTGGTGGATGAAAGTCACTCCTCAGATGGCTGCAGGGAGGACAGTCTAGAGGCAGTTGAAGGTGTGACTGGCTCTCTCGTCCTGAGGAAGGTTCCAGTGCAGACAGGGAGGACGGTCTAGAGGCAGTTGAAGGTGTTAATGGCTCTCTTGTCCTGAGGATCCATAATGCTACATTGGCTGCAAGGATCAGCAGGCCTGAGCCTAAATCCATTTGTTATTCCCAACTACAGATCAATTTCTAGATAGTAAGTAAACACTTATGTGAGTCACATTGATTCAAAATGGATCTTGCCTCTACCCATCTATTTATCTATCAATCTATCTCTCACCCTATCTCCAACTAATACAGATCAATCTATGCTAAAGGCAATTAAAAATTTAAAACGGTGAGAATAATTTAAAGAGATCAAGTTATAGCGTAGTCAATATGTGACGAGTTTAAAAGAGGCCTTTTATAACCCATTAAAACAGTTTAAGATAATTTAAAACCATGCACAGTTGGAGGAAATCAAGTATACTTCAAAGGCTGTGGCTGCGATGATGGAGGTCCCTCGCTGTAGCTATTTCTGCTACCCTACAAAAATTCAAACAGTCCCCAAACTGAAAGGTTTCCAAGGCCCTAAATGTCAGAGTGCTGACAAAGATTATTTCCATGCTCACTGGGTCATGGAGCACATTGAGACAGGCAGCTGGAGAGACCTATCATGGAGTTTTCTCAGCAAGATCTGTTTGCCATCGCCTTCCTCTGAGGCTGAGAGAGTGTGATTTGCCTCAGGTCCCCAGTAGATTTCATGGCCATGTGGGAAGTGAACTCTGGTCTCCAGAGTCCTAGTCCATTACTCAAACCAGTACGCCATGTCCAGCGTACTGTTTAGGAACTATTGAAAAGGATGCCATCCATGTCCAGTGGGTCCTTATTATCTGCTGGGGTTTGGTTCCAGGACTCCTTCATGGATAACAAAATCTGTGGATGCTCAAGTCCCAATAAATACAATGGCACAGTAAAATGGTGCCCCTTACATAAAATGGAAAATCAACGCTTGCTATTTGGAATTTATACTTTTTCTGAATATTTTCAAGCCGTGGAGGCTTGAATCCAGGGATAAAAAATCCAGAGATAAGGAGGGCCGATTGTATGTTGCACTTGGTAAAATGGGCCACCATATTGGTGGGTTAGCCAGTTACAGATGGAAGCGCCTGTGGATTGCCCTGGCCCATATTAGTCAATGCCCACAGGTGTGCTATTGGGCACTCACACGTCGCCATCCATTGACTAATACGGGCTTGAGCGCCTGTGTTTTTTGCCATCTGCAGGAGAGACAGAATTGAAGTTCCCATGAATGGGAAGGGCCCACTGTACCAGAATAAGGCCAGTGTTTGTTGTCAACTGGGCTTCTATGGAGGGCATCCCACACGAAGGGTGTCACTACAGAGAAGGCTACCAATTGGGACAATTATTTCAG
>NW_024821733.1:0-1794 GCF_019175285.1 Sceloporus undulatus | reverse complement strand
CCTCTGGCTTAGCACACTCTTTCATATTATTTGCATACAGTGGCCTGCACTGCCAGCTTTATTTATTTATTTATTTATTTATTGGATTTATATCCCAATATTCTCCCAAAATGGGATTCAAGGAGGCTGCCTTGTGATCAGCTGCTTGGTTAGAAGCTGTTTGGTCACTACAGACACCAGGATTCTGTAGGATGGAGCCACAGCAGTGAAAGTGGTGTTCACCTGCACTATTTCAACAGTGTAGATGCACCCCAAGGCAAACCTGTCATGGGGTTTTCTTAGCAAGATTTATTCAGAGGGAGGGCTGCCTTTTCCTTCTTCTGAGGCTGAGAAAGTGTGACTTGCTCAAGGTCATAGGTCCATAGCCAAACAGAGATTCAAACCCAGTTCCTCAGGCTCATAGCCCAATGCTCAAACCACTACTCTCCTCACAGCATCACACACTTCAAAATTTATTCCGCTAAAAATTAGAAAAGAATTCAACATTCAGTTGGAAAGTATTGATTTTTTTAAAAAATCAGGTTTAAATTTCCCATCGATTCAATAGGTGTACTTTAACTAGAATGGACTGTCAATTTGGCCCCACATATACCTGCAAATATCTGAATGTATATATTCCATATATATATATATATATACACACACACACACTTATACATATAAAATGATTGTTATAAAAATGTGTCAAGAAGTCTTTGCATTTTGTTAGTTCAGTCCAACCCTTCAAAAAGAAACATTCTGAAATTCAAACTATATTATTCCAACAAAAAGCCAGTTATTGCAGAGTTTCAGATTTGCACAAACTCTCATTGCAAACAGTTTATGTCAACATTTATTTCACTGAGTCAGTGGGTTTCTTTGACATGGAACCAAAAATTGGATTTAGTGCTTGGGTTAAAAGAAAATCCTATACATATTCATTTTAGTTCCAGCAGTTACCATATATAAAATTGACTTAGTGTGAGTGCATCTGCACTGTGGAAATAATGCAGTTTGACATCTCTATAAGTTCAGTAGCTCCATTCTATGGAAACCTGGGATTTGTAGTTTTACAAGGTCTATTTGCCTTCTTTGCCAAAAAGTGCTGGCCGCTCACAAAACTACAAATCCCAGGATTCTGTAGGATGGAGCTATGGCAGCTAAAGTAGCATCAAACTGCATTATTTCTACAGTGTAGATTCACCTTCACCCAGAGCCAGATTTTTACACAAAATCTATTCTTGCTTGTCTAGCAATAGCTTAAATCCATCTTGCATTGACAGGGAATTAACAGTGAAACTGAACTGATGCCAGCACTTGAAAAATTATTCTTGACTTAGGAAATCAAACTGGTTGTTGTTGTTGTTGTTAATATTATTATTATTAATATCCCACCTTCCTCCCGGTACAGGGACTCAAGGCAGCTAGTTTGTGAGAAGCAACCTTTTGGAGCCTGAACCCAGATGAGCTCCCTTTGGATCCTGACCATGCTCCTTACCTGACTCACCTGTTGGCTTTGCAAGGTGTTCAGCAGCTGTTGTCCTCTGCCGAGGAAGATGTTGAGAGCCAAGGACGGATGCTCCTTATATACTAAATATCTGTGTCAGGAATGAGGAAAACACTTAGTTTGTGGGAAACCCATGATATTTACTTGGGTGTAAAATACCAAGTACTTTCTGCAATGCAAACATTTCCTTAGAAATTTGAAAAGGTTGGCAAATTGTTGCGCAAGGTGCGTTGAACACCTGAACAGGTGTATTTGGCCCAGTCTTGATCTGGGATGCCAGGTTCCAATGGACAGCACTGGTGACCTTG
>NW_024821732.1:0-1794 GCF_019175285.1 Sceloporus undulatus | reverse complement strand
ATTCTGGACCACTACCACCCCCTGCGTAAGGGAAAAAACACGGATGCTCAAAGCCCATTCAAATGAATGGGGCTCGTGCCTGCAGAGGTATGGTGGTGCGCGGAATGCACGCCACAGGAGCGAGCGCCATTGTTTTCTTCCAGCGAGCGGCTCCTTTTCTTCCAGTACAGCTGGAAGCCGTGTAAAACACACTTGCGTATGACGAGGGCACACTGTACCTTGCCTGGAAACTGACTGGCAGCCACCGGTGTGATTTTTTAAGATTGGTGTGATGTGATCATTCCTGAGCGTTGGCATCACTAGGGGTGTGTGGAGTGCACCAGGTGACACCCGAAGTGGAGTGACACCACTGCTCCTCAAACACCTATCTTTTACCAGAAATGGGCTGTGGCATTCATCTACTGCTTTTTAAAATGCTTTAAAAGATAGTGGGAGTGGGGTGAAGCTCAGTTGAAAGAGAAAGGAGAGGCACCAGAATGTTTTTAAAATTAAAATTTCACATTTCAAATTTTTATTTTTATTTTTAATTTTAAAAATTGAAATTTTATTTTTTTTATTCTTTTGAATTTAAAAACATCACATTTTAACCAAGTTTTAACCAAATGTATATGTAAATACATTTAGGTTGTGAGTATGATATTGTAATTTGAAGGCATTATTTTAATTTTGCTAGTTGTTTATGTGACAACTATTAGCATGTGGCCTGTCAAAGGATTTCAGGCAGCCCACGGTATTATGGAATGATTCCACAGCTCCTCTACCACTCAGCCTTCTCCTGAGGAGAGCGCCATGCAGAGGAGGAAGATGAAGGCCAAATGCTCGCCCTGCAAGTTTCCTCCTTTGCCCGGCTTTGTCCTCCTCCATCGTTCAGCCCTCTCCCAAGGAGAAGTCCAGGAAGAGGAGGAGAAGGACAGTCAAGTCTCATCTGCTGCTCGGCTTTCTCCTGAGGAGAGGGCTGGGCAGAGGAGGAGGAGGATGGAATTAATATTACTTAATTAATTAATATTAATTTAAAGCCTATCTGCGGCCCAAAGAAGTTTAGCCTGTTTTAATTTTGGACTCCTGCCTACTGCCAAGTTGTGCAGGTCTGGCTTAGGGAGTGCTTAAGTGCACTAATAAGCAGTACAGAAATGTACTTGCTGTTGGTATTGTTATTATATGCAGGTCCCAAGATGTACATTTTCTGCAGCATGGGGCTTCTTTTTGCTCCAGTTTTTAGCCCTGGAGTGTGGCTTTGTTCCCCTTTCCAACTACTTTTGTCTCATGCATAGTCTAAACGCCACACCTTCAAACCTGCTGGAAGCCACTTTAAGAAAGCTGTAAAGATGGATCTCTTCCGGCAAGCCTTCCTCGAGTGATATTGATATAGTTTGCCCTGTCTGCCCCATGATGCCTTGTTTTAATTATGTCTATTTTATTAAATTTAATTGTATTTTATAATGCTGTCACTAAGCTCATAATTGGGGGGGGTAAGGGATCATGTAAATTTTTACCTATGTATGTTTTATATTTATTATGATGTATTTTATGGTTGTATTTTATGTATGTTATAGTTGCCTCTATCCTTCTGGGAGAGGCAGGCTATAAATAAATTTATTATTATTATTATTATTATTATTATTATTTGGCCCATGTGTTTCACCCCTGGACAATGGCATTAATAGAAGGGTGCAGGGGGTGCGGATCACACCAGGTGACATCCTAAAAGTAGGCTTGCCATATCCCGCCTGGGGGCGGGACTTTCCTGGTTTGGGGTGGGGCCACACAGTCCCGCCCCAGTTTGGCCCCTCCCCC
>NW_024821731.1:0-1794 GCF_019175285.1 Sceloporus undulatus | reverse complement strand
GGGGGTGCAGTTTGCCACCAAGTGGAGCACAGGTGAATGACATTTCCATAAGATTTGAGGCACCTGAGCCAGGAGAGGTTACTTAGAGCCTTCTTACATGAAAAAACAAAAGCCAAAATGGAGCTTTCTGTGTGCCTGTGTGTATTATGTCATAGCACTTCAGTTCTCTTCCTGAAGAAGACAGTTGTAAAGGCATGCCTCTTGTCATGCTGGAAAAATCCATTCAGCAAAAGGCATGTTTTCATGACAGACTCCTGTGGGGAAAGAATAGAAGTGCTACAACAGCATGCAGAGAGGCACAAAGAAAGCCACTACTCTCCTGCTCCATTTTGGCTTTCTAAGTAGCTGGTGTAGAATACTGACCATTGTTGTTTATCTGTACATTGTTTTAAACTATGCTGTGAATGCCATGGGTCCCATGCTGGCAAAAGGGTGGGATATCAATCAATCAGTGCCAGCCACACAACAGCTAAAAGCAACAGGGAAAAGAGAGGTGGAAACTTCATTAGACTGTCTGCACCTATAGGGCAAATGACACATATTTTTCATTATTAGTCACTTCTAGTCACAAAATCACATGTTCTGGCCCACACCTGAAAAGGTTCACTGAAAGGGAGCTCCCTTGAAAACAATAGGACTGACCTCAGAAAAAAATCTGTTTTGGATGGGAGTGTTACATGTGTGCTCACACAAACAGTCTTCTGAATGACAAGGGATTTCAGAGGCCCAATACTCTGTCTTTCACCAGAGGCCAACAGTGGTAAAGAGGATAAGAAGTAGCGGCTCAGGTGACACTGCTGCTGCTCACCCTAATCTGACACCCAAAACTGTGACCTCAATCTGCCTAATGGTAGAGACAGCTAAACTCAGAGGAAAGGTCATGCAAACCAGCCCTAAATCCATCGTAGGATGGCCTCTTCTCTTTCAGAACTTTTAACACTTGGGACAAAGTTTCCCCTTGGCCTGAAATGTATTTGTCTGTTTCTGTAACATACAGCCTCCTGAGAGCCAGTGTGATGTAGTGTTTGAGAGTTGGATTAAAACTCTTGGAGACCAGGGTTTGAATCCCCACTCAGTCATGGAAACCAAATGGGGGATTTGGGGCAAGTCAAACTGTCCAAGGCAATGGCAAAGCTCCTCTGAAATCTTGCAAAGAAAACCCTAGGTCGGTATCTATATGAAGATGGTGTAGTGGTTTGTGTGTCAGACTAAGGCTCCAGGAGAACAGTGTTCAAATCTTCACTTAACCAAGGAAACATACTGGGCAACCTTTGGTCTCAGAGAAAGACAATGGCAAATCCCCTCTGAACAAGCCATGTATAGAAACCCCTAGGACAAGGTCTTCAAAAGATGGAGCTGAATAGAAGGTATACAATAACAACAGTTCCCACCACCACTACCCATATGTGTATTTTTCTTC
Source organism: Sceloporus undulatus (assembly GCF_019175285.1). Taxonomy (NCBI): domain Eukaryota; kingdom Metazoa; phylum Chordata; class Lepidosauria; order Squamata; family Phrynosomatidae; genus Sceloporus; species Sceloporus undulatus. The sequence continues at coordinate 374 of NW_024821731.1, read as the reverse complement.
TGCTGCCACTGAAGAGCCTTTCACAGATGTTCTGGGATGGCATAAGAAGGAGCAATGAGCTAAAGAACAGAATCACCTTAAGTTGGAACACAGGAACCTTTGTCAGCCTGAGAGCCAAATTCAGTTTCAGGGAGGTTCTGAGGCACCAAATTACAATGGTTGTTGCTACCAAAGGGAATAGGATGGGGCCAAAAATAACCAGAACATCATAGGGTTGGCTGGCTGAGTGTGATAGGTAGTGAGGGAGAGGCACAGAGGGCCTAGTAGTTAGTCTAGAAAGAGGCCATCCAGTCATAAAGCATGGGAAATGCCACTTGACCCATGCCATGGCCTTTCTCCACACCTCCTTGGATAGTACACACACACACACACAC
>NW_024821730.1:0-1794 GCF_019175285.1 Sceloporus undulatus | reverse complement strand
GTAAATAGTATCATTTGTCTAAAATTGTTATAAGTACCTCTGCATAACACTGTATCCTTATTAACGTATTTGAGAATAAAAAAAGAAAGAAATGTGGATCAATTTACAACAAAGAATAGCTTTATTAACTGTAGCTGAAAAGATTTAATGGCGCACAATATTAAAAAAAACTTTAACCTGAAAAACAAAAATATATAAAATAATTTGAGCTGATTTTTTAATCAGAGGTGATGTCTGGATTAATGGCTACAGTGAGCACGTTTTGCAATGCATAGCTTTTCGAAGCGGGGTTTGAAGCAGGACACAGCAACTCTCAACTCCTTCTCAATGTGTAGCCGAGACCTGTATTTGCTTTTCAGAGCAGCAACAGCAGAGAAGCCAATCTCACACAAGTAAGAAGTTGCAAATGGAAGAAGAATGTGCACAGCTCTTTGTCCTAAGAGTGGATATTGCTTCTCCACACTCAGCCAGAATTCACTCAGTGTCTGGGATGTGAAACTTAGTCTCAATATGGAATCAGATGTGATTTCTATAAACTGCTCCTCCTCTGCAAGACTGAAACCAGTAGGAGCTGGTGCATTAAAAGGATTTCTCACCCAATCATACTGGGAACTGTTTTCAGGAAAGTACTTTGTAAAGTATCCTATCAGTGATGAAATATGCTGCTTAAAATATGGAATCACTGAGGTGGCATCATAGTCAGTAGTGTCAACAAATTCCTGCAAGTTCTCAAATGACACGGTACTTCCTTCATCAAGTCGCCTGCCCCACATTGCAAGCTTTCGCGTGAAAGCGTTGATCTTGTCTGTGGTCTGAGGGAGGTGTTGATTTTGCCCTTGAAGCTGTAGATTTAGTTCATTGAGCTTTCCAAATATGTCACTCAGGTAAGCAAGTTTCATCAGAAAGTTCACATCACTAAACTTTCTTGCAACGTCATACTTGTGCTCCTGCTCCAAAAACATTCTTATCTCCTCTCTGAGCTCAAAAACTCGGGACAATACTTTTCCTCGTGACAGCCACCTTGCTTCACTGTGAAACAGCACAGCTTGATGTTCAGCTCCCATCTCCTGACAGATAGCAGAGAAAACTCTTGTTTTTTAGTGGTCTGGTCTTTATTAAATTGACTACTCCTATAATGTCAGTCATAACCTCATTTAATTCAGAGGAAAGGTGCCTTGATGCCAGTGCCTCTCTATGTAAAATACAGTGTGTCCACTCAGCGTTAGGTGAGGCCTTCTTGATGAGTGTCCGAAGTCCTTTTCTCATCCCTGCCATGGTCTGTGCACCATCACTGCAAACACCCATGCAATTCTCCCACTTTAGCCCATTCTCAGTCAGGAAGCAGTCTAGCATTTTGAATAGCTCTTCAGCTGTGGCTCTGTCTCTGACATATTTACAAAAAAGTAGATCCTCACATAGGGAATTTGCCATTTCAAAACGTACATAAGAGATAAACAAACAGTCTTTGTTGCTGTCAATTGCTTCATCAAATTGTAAGGCAAAACGTTTATCCTTGAGTTTATCTACCAGCTGTTCGTTAAGATCGTCAGCAATGTCATTTATACGTCTAGCAATGGTGTCATTTGACAGAGGGATGGTTTTTATTTTTGCAGCACTTGCATCATCCAGCATGACAGAGACCATGTCTAATGCTGCAGGCAGTATCAGCTCTTCTGCTATGGTGTGGGGTTTTTTGCACTGAGCAATTTGGTATGCCACCTTATATGATGCCAACAATGCTCGCTTGTTTACTGAAGTAGCAGTCAGAAAGTGGGATGATTGTTTGCAATATTC
>NW_024821729.1:0-1794 GCF_019175285.1 Sceloporus undulatus | reverse complement strand
ACGTGAAAATAAATAAAGGGACAGCTCAGTTAGCACATTTGCAACATTTGTAATGGATATTTTATGTAGTTGATTATTTCATCCATGGTGGCGCAAGTTATCATCATAAGAACTCCTCCTAATTTCACGAAAACATTGACACTGATGGTACAGTGCAAATAAGTCCATCAAGCTTCAGCCAGATGTAATTAGTATAGTTAAGTGCTAGTTCCTATTTTTTTCAGGGGCAAGTTTCTCATTAATAATTAATTACATTCAATCTTATGTTCAAGAGTAATATTATGTTAAGCACAAGGCAGATGAATTGCATTCTGCCTTGTAAGCAGAGGTTGGGTGGGGAGAGTAAATTCTATGGGCTTAAACTCAGGACATGTCTCTATAGATTGATATGAAACTTGGCAGTGTACCAGAGCAAGGTTTGATGATAGTTCATAATAATTTGAGGTATAAATGTAGAAAATGTCTTATTTTATAGGAATTTAACTTTGATGAATGTCATACTCTTGGCAGTATGACAGATATTTTCAGCTTATCTCACACACAACCCAACTTTGGTGGGGTTAATATTCATTGACTTTTTAATTATGTTTTGTATAGCATATTTCAAGGAAAACAATATTGTCAAGTCTGAGTGAAGCTGTAGCACATGCTTTGCCATGGTAGTGGCATAACAAGCAGCTGTTGTGTGCCTTCAAGTTGTTCTTGACTTCTGGAGGCACAGGGGTGAAGCTATCATGGAGTTTTCATGGCACGATTTGTTCAGAGGGGGATTGCTTTCCTCTGAGGCTGAGAGAATGTCACCATGGCTAAGTGGGGATTTGAACACTGGTCTGCAGAATCATAGTCCAATGATCAAACCGCTACACCACACTGGATCTCTAAAAAGCAATAGCAGAGAATCGGCTCTGGGTTTTAGGCTGAGCTTCAAATCAGCTAAGGTGCTGAATCTTATCTTTCAGATGGGATTCAGAACCTTGGACAGCCTCTTTGAAACCTGGAGCATACCCACCTCCAGACCAGCATGGAAGCCTCCAGCCCCCACTGTTAACAACTTTAATGTAGTTAAAATGTAGTTTTTCTGGCCCATTTAGGCTATGGAACTTAGGCCTGTTACAGACTGTCAAAATAAAGCTGCTTCGGGTCTCTTTGGAGGTATGCTATTTAAATGATGCATGCATCCTAAGAATCCGGAAACTGCACCAAAGCTGCACTCCAGTGCTTAGGAATGGAGTGTGGCTTTGGCGCTACCTCTGGACTCTTAGGACCCATGCATCATTTAAATAGCATACCTCCAAAGAGACCCGAAGCAGCTTTATCTTGGCAGTCTGTAACAGGCCTTAGAAGATCTTTCCTTGGGCACAGTAATAAGGAACTGCAGCTGCCTGACAATGGTCCATATGTGAGAGTGGCCATGAGGTGGATTGGAAATGAATTTGGTTCATCACCTCAGAAAGAATTATGACACACAGATATCCCAAAAAGAATATTGCAAAAACGAGGGAATTTTAAATTTATTACCTCCAGCCTAAATAGAAATAAAATCCTCTATAGATGGGAGAAGCTAGAAGGGATATCTGTGAAATGGAACCAAAAGTGGTATAAACTTAATACAATTCAAAAAGCTAAAGAATTCTGGGCTAAACATGGGAAGAAGATTGAAGCTATGGAAGGAAGTAAGGAACAAGGAGAAAGAAAGACTGGACAAAACCTACAGAGTGAAGAAACATCAAAAGAACATATTACGAGTGATAATGAAGAAGAAGATGAAGGAGAGGAGTTGTTGGATCAAGAAAA
>NW_024821728.1:0-1794 GCF_019175285.1 Sceloporus undulatus | reverse complement strand
GGGGGGTGGAGAGTATATGGGAAGAATATTAAAGTTGGTGTTAGTTTCTAAGTGGGGCCCTATTAACTGCTTTGGAGTGTTGTTTTAGACAACTAGCTGGCAATGTTGCAAATGTCTTGAGTGAGGCTAGGTTGTGATGGGGACCTGGCTAAGTGTGTCTGGGGTGGGGAACTAGCAGGGGGGAGACAGGAGGGGGCGTTTTTGTATGTACAATGCTGTGTAAATTTACAGTGCTTTATAAATAAAGGTTAATCATAATAATAATAATTTTAAAAGTGTACATTTTTCTCTGAAGCCTCAGACTCTGCAAAAAAGGGTTACAGATCACTACTGTAATGCTCTTACAATAGACTTTCTACTTTTGGTATAAGTTTGGATGTGGGCCATTGATCAGAGGATTCCAACCCTCACAGATATAGAGCCTTCCTGAGATATTCGGTGTTCGCTTCCTAACAAAGGGGTTTTGGGCCTCATAAAGGATTTGGGTCAAAAGAGGAGGGGTCTCTAATAGGAGGGCCACTAAGATGACGATTGTCCCCCAAACTACGCCAAAAGTAGCTCCTTTGGGAGGTTTTAAAATCAAGTGAATGGACATGAACTGAAAAGATATAACCTTATAACTGATCTTAATAACAGGTTCTGACACCTAGTGAGACATAAAAGAGTAGTAGTAGCATTTCCTCTTGCCAATGGGATTTACAGTGTATTCCCTGGACTGTATCTCCCAGTATCCACAGGGCCAGAAAGAGGAGGGGCTAGGCTGCCATTTCATGGGTCTTAGGCTCTGGGGATGTGCTCCTTTGTCCAGTGTCCGTGTGGCTGGGGCTCCAGGGTCCCTCAGTCCCTCCTGCCTTGTTCCATATTAACTGCAGGAGGAGCCTGTGAGGGTGGGGCAGGGGGCGGGGCCTTCCAGCTCCTCTTCCCCCATTGGCCAGACTGAAGAAGGGGAGGAGCTTCTGCCTCTCTATTTAGCTCTGTGTGTGGAAGAGAGAGTGAGGGGCATAGAGAGAGACAAAGACAAGGAGGAAAGGAAGGAGGGGAGAGGAGAGGAGAGGAGAGGAGAGGGACAAGGCCTGGAAGCGGTAGGCTTCACTGCTGTGCTGAGGCCTCCAACTGCCAAGCGCTGGTGGAGGTGGCCATTTTGTGTTCCAGTGGCCATTTTGTGTCTTGGTGGCCATTTTGTGTTCTGGGGGCCATTTTGTGCTGCTTGTGACTGTTGGGAATAATGTTCCAGAATCTTCTCTGAGGCCTCAGTTGAACAGAGGCTTCTCTTTCTCTCCTGAGGCTCCAGAGTCAGAAGGAGGCCAGGCTCCTTGGGCCAAAAGGAAGGAAGTGTGTCTCTTTGTGTGTCTTTTGTGTCTCTTTTCTGAGAGGGTTTTCTTATTACACAACTCTGCTCCTTCTGGGGATCATGGGTTTTCAAAGGGATCAGAAATGGGGAGGAGAGTTTTAATACAAGCCTTATGCTTATTCTTCATAAACATCAGGCTTTGGCTTTTAAGAGGAGGCTAGTCCCCCAAAAAGGCCAAAAGTAGCTCCTTTGGGAGGTTTTAAAAGTCTCCCCAGTTTCCTTATTAATATGTTTTCAGGGAAGAAGGAAGGAGGCAGACCAGAATAACTCATATTACCAAGAATGAAACAAACAAACATAGAAACAAACAAACAACAGGAAGAATAACTATTAGAGACTAAAACAAACTACTTTTTTTTAAAAGGAAAGCCGTTCTTAGGAGGGTAAAAAGAAGATTTGGGTGCTTCTTCCCTTTTACAGCTGACTCAGGCTGTATCTGCACT
>NW_024821727.1:0-1794 GCF_019175285.1 Sceloporus undulatus | reverse complement strand
ATAGGAGTGTGCTATTGTAGTGTTAATTTCTATATTGCTAAGTGATAGATGCAACACAGAAATCTTTCTCCTGGATCTCAGCAAGCCATGCACAAAGTACCTGCAGTAAGTTCAATAGCTGGAATTCTCACGCAGTGTCATGCCCTATGAAGAGGCCGGAGATTCAGAGAAGGAAGTAGAAGAACCTAGCCAGAAGGATGGCTTCAGTTCCTCAGTGCCAGTGGAGACTGCTGCCAGTGAGGACAGGCACGAACCCGGCACCAGTGCAGCAGAGATTCCTGCCAGTTTGGGCACTGTGCCTTTGTTCAGTGAGTGAAGATCTGAAACAACAGGCATGTGGCATCACAAAGAATTTATATGAAACACTGTGCAATCAGGGAACAGCTGCACCAGTCAGCGCCAGAGATAAAAGCCTGGTGAGAATGCCCAGAACCTTTATCAGAGGTTAACTGACCTCCATGATAAAAGCATTTTGTGGACTCTCTTGTTGCCTAACTTCCTGCATTGCACCTTTGGACTTCGGATAGATGATTCTGCTTGCTGGAACCCCAGATTCTTAGACTGTTTGACTACTCTGATTGCTTGAACCCTGACTCTCAGACTCGCTAAGGACTTTGCTTTTGGAACTCTTAATATGCTCTAACTTGTTGTATGATACTCAATACTTCAATTGTTTCAGATGCTGTGTTTTATTGCTCATTTGCTTTGCCATTATCTCAGTTGGTTTTGGTTGCTATCGGCTGCTGGATGCTTTCCTGGACAATCAGCTCCATAGCAATGTAACCATGTAGTTACATAGCTACATAGTGTCTCCCAGCCCAGCCCCCAAATCCCCGCTTACAGGGCAGCAGCTGTTCCCCTATCAATCAGGATGCAGCTAACAGATGGTTCCACCCCCTCCTGTGCGCAATCTCAGCCCAATTCCCACTAACGTCTTGATTCGATTCCTGTACTGATTCCTGAAACCAGTTCAGCAAACAGAGTGGTTCCCACTGTGTTTGCTCAGGTTTCAAGAATCGGTGCAGGAGGCAACAGCCACAGCTTCCCCACCATGCCTCCCTCTGTCCTCCTGGCCATACCAGTAGGTCAGAGGTGGAGGAGAGGCCAGGGCGGAAGGAGAGAGGCAGGCCGGGAGGACTGAGGGTGGAGCGGACATGGAGGTATGGCCAGGAGGCCGGAGAAGCCGCTGCCAGTGGGAACCAGGGTGAATTCGAATCTGATTCAAATCTGCCTGGTCCCCACTTGGGTTGAATTTATTTCTAAATAAATTGATTCAGCCCCCCAAACACCCTATTTTACTAGTGTCTTTTTGAGGCAGGTTAAATGGGTAAAAACCATGCCCCCCCCTTTCTGAATCGCTTTAGTGATTCGAATTAAGTGGGAACCATGGTAGTTTAAACCGAATCATTTGGAATCACGATCCGGTTTAAACCATAGTGGGAACAAGGCCTACCATTGTGATAGTCAGAAGTAGGGTCCTTGTCACAATTCCTCCTTGCACCAGAGATTGCTCATGTGAGGGAAAGTGGGAATGTCAGCCAGCTGCTTCCTGCTAGGGAACAGATTCCATAGATTGTAGTGGCTACTGCCCAATAAGTGGTGATTGGGGGATTTTCATAGTCCTTATGTATTCTCTAAAACAGAGAATTAATAGGGATTGGGAATACAAAACAGTCACAAAAGGGTAACTCTAGATTACGCACTTGTAACTGCCTTAGTGAATTCTGCCCAATCTGTGCTTCTGTTGCAGATATTTGGATCTGACAGAACTGGCTGGATGTAGATCTCTTGCAA
>NW_024821726.1:1037-1794 GCF_019175285.1 Sceloporus undulatus | reverse complement strand
TTAGTTTATAAATTTGACTGGGGATTATGGGTTGTGGAATGGGTTAGTTAGATAGAGGGTGGGATTTGTTCCAGCTGGCTAGAATAGGTATTTGATTGATAGCCTTTGGAATGTGTGGGATGTTAGCTGAAGAAAGTTGTGGGGAAGGTATTAACAGAAAGGGGACTAGTTTCTGGGAATGACAAAGGTAGCCTTGTAACCTGTGGGCCATTGACTGTGGGAATGGGAGGTGGTGGCTAGGTTTGAAAGAGGGTGGAGTGTTAGGTTTGGGGGTTTTAATGTATTATTTGGCTTGGGGTGGGCAGTTCTGATTTAAATGCTAACTTAAATGCTGGCCTGATTTAAATGGGCTTTTGCGCAGCCCCCGTCACATGCTAGGGGTTGGCCGAGAACGTAGTGTCCATAACGACCTCACTCCTAGCACGTGATGGGGGCGTCAAAATGGTGGCGCCCTGTACACACAGGCGCTGCCATTTTGATGCAATGGATGCGTAGCGTATGCACGTCCCGGCCCCTTTGTGACACCGCAAGTGCGCCATTGGTGCCTTGCGTCGTCACAAAGGCACCACAACAAGAACCTGCTTTTTGTGGGTTCTTTTTGTTTGGCGATGGAGCCGCACAGTTTGTTCACTTTGGCTCCCTTGCGGAGCAAACCAGGGTGGCGAGAGACTGCCATTTTTGGTCGGTCTGTATCCCGCCATTGTGTTCTTAATAAAGTTCTTTGTTATTTCAACACAATGGACTCATTGATGCATAT
>NW_024821726.1:494-937 GCF_019175285.1 Sceloporus undulatus | reverse complement strand
CCTTTTCCTCCTGAGTCCAGCTCCGCAGCTTGGGCTCCATTCTGGAAGGAAGGAAGGAAAAAGGAAGGAAGGGTGTAGTCCTTCCCTTCTTCCAAATGTCGACAATGGAATAAGCAGCAGCAGCTAGGGCTTTGCGATCCCTTTGCCTTTGGTGGCAAATGTGCATACACAGTCTCAGCCCCTGCCGCCCTCACAGCCTGCTCTGAGGGAGGGAAGTGGGGAGAGCCCTCATTCATTCGGAATGGCTGGAGGATCTTCTGGGGGAGGATGATGTAAGAAGGACGGAAACCCCGATCTCCTCCCCACAAAGAAAGGCAGGGAGCCTGCCAGGCCTTCTCTCTCTTCTCTCCCTTCCCTGCCCCCTCCTCTGGGGTTTCCTTGGGGCCCAGGTACTTGGGGGGTTATTTTGAGAAAAGAGGAAAGGGGGGACCCTTGGAGAGAGG
>NW_024821726.1:0-394 GCF_019175285.1 Sceloporus undulatus | reverse complement strand
GGGGGGAAGAAAGAGCCAAAATCTAGGCCAAATCCAAGAGGAGTGAGAGGGAGGGACCCCAAAGCTCCATCTGGGGAGACTGACACTTCCCTGGCAACCTGAGAACTAGGCTTAAAGGCCCACAGAATCCAAATTAGGCATCCCCCACACATACATACCTTTCCCTTCACAACAACCCTGCGGAGGAGGACCAACAGAGAGACCCTCAGCCCCAAAAAGAACACCCTCCTCCCGGTTTTGGGAACATGCTGAACAGGTCTTGGATCCCCTTGAAAGGATGTAGGTAAAAGGAGTAGAAGGAAGGACTAAAGGAGTGAAAATGCCAAGGGAAGAGAAGCATAAAGGGACGGCTTAAGTGGGGGGGGGGGATCTGGAACCTGATCCAGGCACCTGC
>NW_024821725.1:0-1794 GCF_019175285.1 Sceloporus undulatus | reverse complement strand
TTCTCTGCCGGACTTTCAATTATATTACTGGGCTTGCAGTATGGTGTGGATACAGTGCTGGATAAAGTTGGATGACCCCTTCATTTTAAATTTGGAGAATACCCACTTAAGATTTGGGTGGCATGCCTTTCTGTGCTATGACAAAAGTAGACATAACAAGGATTTTGACAATCACGCTATGAGAAAGTCACTTCTAATTACCTGGAATAAGATAAAAAAATTGTTTTATTTCAAATTACCATACTGGACCTCACCCCAAGAGGCGTTTTTTGGCAGATGGCTTTCGCAGGGCAACTGGCTAACTTATAAAAACGCTTTGACTAAGACAGGACCAGGGAAAGTTAACATTAAAACAAGAGTAGAAGAGGGTTATGAGATAACCTGGTTCAATTATATTCAGATATGCCAAAAATACAAAGAAGATATAAAAGAGAAGGGAATTGAACCCAGATTTAACGAATTAGACGAGATACTCTGGCAATCGGATAAAAAAAAATAGCCAAACTATACAACTTATTTTTGAACAGAACTTTAGAAAAGCTTACAGTAAAGGATTATATGATAAAGTGGCCCGAAGACTTAAACATGACAATTAATATGGACAAATGGGAAGGGGCTTGGAACAAGACAGATAAGTTCACAGTGGGCCAGAATCTGAAAGAAATTTTTTTAAAGATTATGAACAGGTGGTATATCACCCCCTGGAGATTAAAAAAAATGTTCAAGACCTCAGATGGAAATTGTTGGAGATGCAGAATAGAGAAGGGGACACATTTCCACATGTGGTGGAAATGCCCAGAAATTCAAAAATTTTGGGTTAAAATACATTCGACTATGCAACAAATTCTAGAAATAAAAATTCCAATGAATCCTAAACTATTTCTATTGAACATAACTAAGGTCCTTGATCCTAAAGACGAGCAGCAGAACTGGAGGATAGTTCTCTATATGATCACAGCGGCTAGAATAGAGATAGCGCGGCTCTGGAAAACTAAAGAAGTGCCAACTTGGGAAAATTGGATGATGAAGATCAATGAATATAAAGAACTAGATATTATATCTTGTTATGTCCAGAATAGAAATAACAACAAGAGAAAGGAAATGTGGAAAAAAGTCCTGATCCATTGGGGGAAAGTTTGGGATTTAGATATTTCTCCGATCGTAATCTAAATCGGGTGGTAAGAATGGAAGTGAGAATTGAGAGACGGGAGAAGAGAAGTAAAATTGGTTAAGTTGGAGGGCGATTTCTATATCTGCTATTATTGATACATTATATTTCTGTTCTAACATTCCAGAGCCTAAATAGATCTCAAAGGAAGCAGAAGAATTTATAAAGACTCTTTTAGTTTTTGTTATCACTACATGCGTTGAGAGGGTTCAGTGAAAGATTATTTAGATACTATTGTACAGTGATGTTGTAAAATATTAGATAATTTAAGTCTATTAGAAAATTGAATATATTGTGTAAAAGGATATAGGGCAAATAGACTTAACACCAAAGGGCATTCAGATCCTAGAAATTAGAATACAGCAGAGAAGCCTCATCCCTCATTTTAAGCATGGGCTATTTAAGTTTAACAATAAGAACTTCCCTTCAGGAGAGACAAGAGAAGAAGAATGAAGAGGGGTATGAAGATGTCTTTCTCGAATAGCTTTGAGTTCAATTTCATTTGTTAAATGCTGAATCTTCGATTGTGCTGTTTTATGTTTATTTTAAAAATTAATAAAGATCATTTTAAAAAAATAAATAAATTTTAATACTAACCAACAAAACATGAGTGAAACAGTTTTTGT
>NW_024821724.1:0-1794 GCF_019175285.1 Sceloporus undulatus | reverse complement strand
GGGGTTAGGTATCGGGGGCAATGCTTTGCAGTGGTTCCGGTCCTTCCTCTCGGGCAGGTCTCAGAGGGTGCTATTCGGGGACTGTGGCTCCAGTAAGAGGTACCTCACTTGTGGGGTTCCTCAGGGGGCTATTTGGTCCCCGATGTTACTTAACATTTATATGAAGCCGCTGGGTGAGATAATACGGAGTCATGGTGCTGGGTGTTATCAGTACGCTGATGACACCCAAATCTATTTCTCTGTATCTCGTTTGTTGGCCTCAAATTACAATGGCATCTCTTCTCTCAATGAATGTCTTCAGGCGGTAATGGGTTGGATGAGGAAAAACAGATTGAAACTGAATCCAGACAAGACGGAGGTGCTCACGGTAGCAGCCCCGAAACCAAGAATTGGGTTGCAACCTCCAGTCCTGGATGGGGTCACACTCTCCTCCAGTGACTGTGTTCGCAGTCTGGGGGTACTCCTTGACTCGTCGCTCCTGATGACAAAGGTCAGGAGTGCCTGTTATCAGCTTCAGCTGATACGCCAGCTGCGCCCTTTTCTCGAAGTAAGAGATCTCGAGATGGTTGTGCACGCGCTGGTAACCTCACGCCTTGACTTCTGTAATGCACTCTACATGGGGCTACCCCTGTGCTTGACTCGGAAATTACAGCTGGTTTAAAACATGGCAGCCAGGCTTGTCTCAGGAACATCTAGAAGGGACCACATTACTCCGGTTTTGAGGTCCCTCCACTGGCTGCCCTGCCTATCACCTTCTGGGCCCAGTACAAGGTGTTGGTTATCACCTTTAAAGCCCTAAATGGCTTGAGTCCAAGCTATCTCAGGGACCACCTCCTCCCATACAATCCTCCCCGCGCTCTCCGGTCCTTATTATAATTCCTTTTCTCAAATACAGCCATCAACGGAGAAAAAGAAGAAGAAGAAGAAGAAGAAGAAGAGGAGTCACATGGACAATGTGTAATCCTGAACTTCTGACTTCCCACTTACCCTAAGGCCTTTCCACTCCTTCCCAGCCTTCAAGCCATCCCACTTACCTCAATCAAAATAATCTTAAAACAGGTATGTTTTGAGAAAAAATATACTATAGTGTAGTGGTTTTGACTCTGGAAACCATCGAGCCTATCCACACTTGGCTACCACATGCTGGAGGCTGATCAAACTTTCTCAGCCTCATAACAAATCTTGCCAAGGAAACCCAGTGATAGGTTCACCTTAGTTGTTATAAGAAATGCTTAAGAAGAAAAGCAAATGGAACAGAACTACACTTGTCCCCCCATATGTTCCATGTTCATGAATATGGAAAACCCGCAAATACCAAAAACACCATGTTTTAGATCATAAAGGACACCTCTCTAGGAAGCTAGTTCCTCCAACACAACTCTGTGGTCAGCATCGGAAAGACACTGTCCACAGAGTTTCATTGGAGTATCTACAAATCCCTCGTTCCCTTGGCTTGGCTCCATGATCCAATAGAAACCAAAATTCATGGATGCTCAAGACCCATTAAATACAATAGCACAGTAAAATGATGTCCCTTATATAATATGGCAAAATCAAAGTTTGCTTTTTTGGAATGTATGTGTTTCTTGAATATTTTCAAGCTGTTAAAGATTGAATCCGTGGATAAGGAATCTGTGGGTACGGAAGGCCAACTGTGACTTTAATCAAGGTTTTATGTTTCATTCTTACAGGTCATGGAGACCAGAGCAGTTGGTTAACTATATGATCCCATCTGCAGCCAATATTCACTGCTGTGAATAGCTTGTGGAACCAGGGCCCTCCATGAAAAGATCA
>NW_024821723.1:1168-1794 GCF_019175285.1 Sceloporus undulatus | reverse complement strand
TCAGAAAATAATAAAGATTATATAAACGTCAAATTTGTAATGAAGATTACTATGTATTGTGGGAAGAAATGGTAATAACTGGGGGAATATGTACAAAGGATTTACATTGAAAAGGGGAAGGAATAATTCCAGTTCAAAATAAAATTGGTATAGGTTAAGTATGAAGACAAATAGAGAATTATGGACTCTCATCCATAGCGTTGCCATGAGTCTAAATCGACTTGAGAACAAGAAAAGATGTAAAGACTAATTAGCCAGAGATAAAAGAGGATTATTTAAAGAAAGGAGGTAGCTGTCGCTTTAGGTTTGGAAGTTTATTCTAATGTATTTTGCACTTAGAATTATATGTATATATGGCATTCCTATGTATGTTTGGTAATTTAAAGGTTCTTCATTTGTTTGTTATAAGTTATATGTATTTTTTAAATTCATCTTTATTTAAGTTTCCAAATACATAAAACACGACCAAGACATAATCCAAATAAAAATTGCTTGTAAAAGCAAATCTGAGTCTTGACTGTCATTTCGGACCCTCTTAAGTCTTCCTTTTCCGTCTTCTGAATCTGAGCCCATTTGAAGGTCCTTTGCCTTGAAACCTCCCTCCGAAATACGATGTCTAGCTGTGA
>NW_024821723.1:0-1068 GCF_019175285.1 Sceloporus undulatus | reverse complement strand
TAAGTTTCCAAATACATAAAACACGACCAAGACATAATCCAAATAAAAATTGGTTGTAAAAGCAAATCTGAGTCTTGACTGTCATTTCGGACCCTCTTAAGTCTTCCTTTTCCGTCTTCTGAATCTGAGCCCATTTGAAGGTCCTTTGCCTTGAAACCTCCCTCCGAAATACGATGTCTAGCTGTGAATTATTCTTTTACAATTTAAGTAAAAAAAGAAAGACACTGCAATTTTTTTCATTTGATTATACATAGAAAATGTGTCTACTTCTCTTACTATTTTGTAAAGTTAACAACTGAAGAAATCTATATTTATACAGATGTTCACATCAATTTCATTGCATGGATCTCTCTCTATTGTTTTTAATATACACAGTGAGTCATTCGATCATCCTCTGTTGACCCGGGATTTATATAAGGAAGCAAAAAGAAACAGAATATGCTTATATTCAGTTTATAACATGAATAACATAATATTCTTAAAGGTTCTTAAATTTCATTCTCCCAAATCCACTGAGAAGAGTAAAAAGAGAGGACTTTGATTAGTCCTCCATTAGCGACAAGTTTAACTCCCATTCTTTTCTCCACTTTATCAAAACGTTCTTCCACTCCTCCTTTCTTCTGCCTTTATCATGATTTTGGGCTATACATGAAAGTCTATCCAATTCCTTGGACTCATTTACTCTCAGCATCCAGTTTCCCCAAATTGGTCTCTTATCAGATTTCCATAATTTAGCTATTTCTGTTCTAGCTGCCGTCACAAAATATGTATTTTAATACAATAAAGATTTAAAAAAGAAACCTTCTGGGTGACCTTGGGGAAGTCGCACTCTCTCAGCCTCAAGGGAAGGCAATGGCAAAGCTCCTCTCAACAAATCTTGCCAAGAACAACCCAGGATAGCTTCGCGGCCATAAGTCAGAAACCATTTCAAGACACACAACAAAAACAACGGTTGTTTTAATGGTCAGAGCCTGCCTTGTGTCCCAAATCGGGGGAAGCAGAATATTAATGAAAACGGCAGGAATAAGAAGGGGTTCCCAATCCTGAGAGCAGCCCCCAAGCAGCCCT
>NW_024821722.1:850-1794 GCF_019175285.1 Sceloporus undulatus | reverse complement strand
TTATGTACAATTATATAATGATGGAGACTTATGAGAATGTGGCCTCAGTGGGTAAGGAACCAGAATCCACTAGCATTATAGAATCATAGAGTTGGAACAGACCACAAGGGCCATCCAGTTTAACCCACTTCTGCCATGCAGGAATACACATTCCAAGCACCATCCAACCTCTGTTTAAAGACTTCCAAAGAAGAGGACTCCACCAAACTCTAAGGGAGTATATTCCACTGTGGAAGAGCTCTTACAGTCCCAAAGTTCCTCCTAATGTTTAGGTGGAACCTCTTTCCCTGTGGCTTGCATCCATTGTGGTGTCTCCTTTTCTCTGTAGCAGCAGAAAGCAAGCTTGCTCCGTCTTCAATACAACCCTTTCCAATATTTAAACATGGATATCATATCCACTCTTAAATTTCTTTTCTCCAGGGTAAACATACCCAGCTCTCTAAGCTGCTCCTCATAGGGCTTGATGGTTTCCTGATCCTTCACCATTTTAGTTGCCCTCCTCTAGGCATGTTCTAACTGAATTGTGGAGCTCAGAATTATTCCAAGTGAGGATTATTCCAAGTGAGGCCTGACCAAAGCAGAATAGAGTGGCACTATGACTTCCCTTGATCTAGAAACTATACTCGTATTAATGCAGCCTAGAATCACATTGGCCTTTAGGAGTCCTAGATCCCTTTCAAGTGCAGTTTAATTGTGATAGCAACGTCCTGTAGAATATCTGAATTTGTAGTTTAGTGAGGTGCTATTGGTGGAGAGACACCAAAGGAAAGGGGCCTTGGGGATTGGGAGGCAGCCATGAACCTGACAGATTTTAAGAACTGGTTTGAGAGAACTTCTGAGAATTGGCTCAAATCCTTGTTTGTAGATATATTTAGGGGTTCCATTAAGCAATTATGAGTAAAATCTATGAAGGGAGGAAAGGGGGACACAAACCTGCTTGTCTT
>NW_024821722.1:0-750 GCF_019175285.1 Sceloporus undulatus | reverse complement strand
ACCAAAGCAGAATAGAGTGGCACTATTACTTCTTTTGATCTAGAAACGATACTCGTATTAATGCAGCCTAGAATCACATTGGCCTTTAGGAGTCCTAGATCCCTTTCAAGTGCAGTTTAATTGTGATAGCAACATCCTGTAGAATATCTGAATTTGTAGTTTAGTGAGGCGCTATTGGTGGAGAGACACCAAAGGAGAGGGGCCTTGGGGATTGGGAGGCAGCCATGAACCTGACAGATTTTAAGAACTGGTTTGAGAGAACTTCTGAGAATTGGCTCAAATCCTTGTTTGTTGATATATTTAGGGGTTCCATTAAGCAATTATGAGTAAAATCTATGAAGGGAGGAAAGGGGGACACAAACCTGCTTGTCTTCTAATGTTTCTTTTCCTACCTCAGCTTGCTTAGTTCCTTGGTTGGTTCCAGAGGCCCTTTGTTACCAAACATGCTGGAGTCTGGGAAGGATACTCCCAAGTGCTATGCTTTTAGGGGAATGGGGTACATAGCTGAAAGCAAACATCTAGTTTGGTTGGGGCAAAAGCAACCTTGGGATTCAGTTCAACTATACCGGGCCTGGAAGCACAGAGAACTCCAAAGGCTTTTGAAATAGGTTTTTATGTTTTATTTAGGGGAAAGCAATATACACACATATACACGCATATACAGATATAGGTGTTCACACACACACGCAAAGACTAGTAACAAAGGTGGGAGTGGTGAATGGTGTGAGGCTTTACCTAGGTGGATCTTGA
>NW_024821721.1:0-1794 GCF_019175285.1 Sceloporus undulatus | reverse complement strand
TACCATGTCTCTTACATTTTGGTACCTTACACCCACATACTTGGTTCTGTTTTTCAGACTCTCTGTTTCAGCCATTGCAATGCATGATTGTGAATCCTCTTGTATTTCAACCGGTACTCTAAATTTTTCATTCAGGTCTATTAACAACTGTTCAATCCACTGGACCTCATTGACTATCTCATTCAGTGCTGCAAATTCTGATTCAGAGGTACTAAGCGCTACGTTAGTTTGTTTTCTGCTTCTCCATACTATGGGACTCTCACTATACTTGATGATCATTCCTGTCACTGACTTCTTGTCTTCCAACTCTGATGCGAACGAACTATCAACAAAACAATCTAGATCTGCGTTGCTGCTTCTTATAATCAGTCTCTTGTCTAATGTCCCTTTTAAATATCTCAGCAAGTGCTTCACAGCCGTCCAATCCTCAACCTTAGGATTGTTAACTCTTCTAGACAACGTGTTCACAGCAAACGCAATGTCAGGTCTAGTGTGGCATGAAATAAACTGTAGTGATCCTATAATGCTCCTGAAGAACGTCTTGTCCTCAAAATCTCTAGTTGTTGGCTCTGAAATGAAACCTGTTGTCATTGGAGCTTTTACTATCTTGGCACTCTGCAGTTCACACTTTTCAATCAAATTCTCTATCTTCTTCCTCTGACTTAACAAACAATGTCCATCTTCTGTCCACTCAACATTAATTCCCAAATATGACTTCAACAAACCTAAGTCCTTTAAGACAAACTTTTCTGACAGTTCTTTCTTCACTGACTCTATTTCCTGCTCTGACTTTGCTGCCACGCACAAGTCATCAACATAAATCACAAGCACTATGTCTCCTTTAGTATATACACAAGCATCTGCCACGCTTCTCTTGTATCCTAGCTTCTCTAGCTCATCATTAATACATAAGTTCCATGCTCTGGCACTCTGTTTCAAACCATACAATGCCTTCTTTAACCTATATACTTTCTGACTTCCATCCTCTTCAAACCCTTGTGGCTGCTCCATGAAAATCTCTTCTTCCAAGTTTGCATTTAAGTAAGCTGTTTCAAAATCAAAATGCTTTACTGTCAATTTCCTTCTAGCTGCTACAGCTAACACCATTCTCAAGCTTTCTGGCTTTGCCGTTGGAGAATATGTCTTATCATAATTCTCATGCTGCTGTTGTGCAAAACCCTTAGCTACTAGTCTAGCTTTATATTTCATGCTACCATCAGGCATTTCCTTTAACTTGTATACCCATTTGCAACCTATCACTGGTTTCTTCTTGGGCCTTTCCACAATCTCAAAAACACCTTTGTTCACCAAACAACTAAACTCACTTTCCATAGCATCACACCATCTTTCCTGTTCTTCCCTGGAAAAAGTTTCCAAATGCTCAAAACTTTCAGGCTCCTCTACCACTGTACAAGCTCTAGCCTGCGTCACAACAAACCTATCTGGTGACTTTCTGACTCTGTGACTACGCCTGGGTACAAACTCTGTTGTCCTGCCTCTCTCCTCATCACTGTCTGCACTTGTACTTGCTGTCTTCTTGCTAAACCTCTTGTCCTCTGTCATTCTAGTGGTTACTGGTCTTGTCTGTGTTTCTCCATCTGAGGAACTACCACTACTGCTTGTTGAGGCTTCTGGCTTGACTGAAACTGAAACCCCTCCGTTTCCTGAAGTAGGTTCAGTCTGTCCTTGCTGCTCACTTGAGCTGCCTAGTCTCAAAAATACCTCTTTATTTGCATGCAGCTTGTCCCAGCCAGCATGTCTCTCAAAATTTGCAGACCTGGAGTATTGTATCTC
>NW_024821720.1:0-1794 GCF_019175285.1 Sceloporus undulatus | reverse complement strand
GGAGGTCTTCTTCAGGCAGTAAAGGGAGGTTTATGCAAACGCAGAATGACATCAATGCTACGGAAGGCTCTCTTGACCAATCAGAGAGCAAGATAAAGGTTCTTCTGGAAGCTTCCGTGAGAAGGAGATATAAGGCCTGAGAGACCAAGAGACAGTTGGGGGAATTGTGTCGGTTGGAGATCGAGAGAGAGAGAGTTAAAGAGCAGATCTTGGAACTTAGTCTCAGAATTGGACGTTTGGGCTTATTTGGTTTTTTAATAACTTATATGAACTGAATATTATATACTTACAAATAGTAGTAGTAGTAGTAGTAGTAATAGTAAAATTTATTCGGTCATTGACCAATAGTCACAGAATTATAACAACACTTAGTTACAGAAAATTGCAGACTAGCACCAGATTTGCCTGAATTAATTGAAGAGACAAGGATTTTATTATGATTTTAAATGACTGCATAAGGGTGCATGGCACCATTTATAACTGTGTTCAGAAACCCACAAATTTTTACTGCAATTTTCTGTAACTATATGTTGTTATAATTCTGTGACTATTGGTCAATGACCGAATAAATTTTACTACTACTACTATGTGTTACTTACAAATATTGTACCTGCAAGATTCTTAATATCTTGTAGGACTTATATTTTAGTTATATTTTGCTATTTATAATACATACCTCCTTGGAGTATCTACTACTTTACACTCCTTTTACACGTGTCTTGGCTCGGTTGATGCTTGGAAAATCAGTAAAGGAGGAGAAATAAGGTTCCTTAACTGGTCCCAGTGTAGGTTAAGGGAAATCCTTTTATAATTCACTGGATGGAGGCAGCGTGATTTCAGGAATTTAAGAGTCTGCGGGGCTAAGAGCCATAAAAGGGCCGCAGTTTGGCTTCTTGGACCACAGGAGATCATCACAAGGGCAAAAGCAGTTGGAGCAGTTGTTGAACAATTAATTAAATTAATAGGAGAGTGCTGGAATGTTAATCTGGAAAGAGATACGTCTTGGTTGCCTTTTTAAAGCCTTAAAGACTGGTGATATATCAGATCTATTTCAGTGGCTATTTCTTAACTTGAAAGTGACAGAAGAGGAGGTCCTCTGGGTAAATGCAGCCAGCCTACTTTTTAATAGTAAGACTTTACCAGAGGCCCTCAATGTGTGGGGCGGATTGTATGGGAGAAGGGGATCCCATAAGTAAGCTGGACCCAAGCCATGAAGGGGCTTTAAAGGTTATAACCAACATTTTGTATTGTTCCCAGAAATTAACAGGCAACTAGTGAAGAGACTTTATTATAGGTTTAATATGGTCACCTCTAGATCTTCCAGTGACCACTTTTGCTGCCATATTTTGAATTAGATGAAGTTTCTGGACTTGGTTGAAGGGTAGCCCTTTGTAGACCACATTGCAGAAGTCAAGACGTGAGGTTACCAGCGCATGGATCATAGTTTTTAGGTCTTCAGGTTCCAGGAAGGGACGCAGTTGGTGTATCAAGTGAAACTGATAACAGGCACTCTTGGCCATAGCATCGATCTGAGTTGACATCTGGAGCGACGGTTCCAGGAGCACCCCCAAACTGCAAATACCTTCCTTTAGGGGAAGTGTGACTCTCTCCAGGACCGGTTGACAAACCTCCATACCCAGATTAGGATATCCTACAACAAGTAATTCTGTTTTATCTGGATTCAGTTTTAATCTGTTTTTCCTCATACAGCCCATTAGTTTCTCAAGACATTCATTTAGAGGGGAGGTGCCTTCCTTTGTTGACGCTGAGGTATGCAGCATGGAGAGATATATC
>NW_024821719.1:0-1794 GCF_019175285.1 Sceloporus undulatus | reverse complement strand
TGTTTGAAAATTTTGCCAGTAGCCATTTGTTGCTGCATCTTGTCACTGTGTGCCCTTAAATAGTTCCCTATTCAGTGGAGCAATGCTGTTCGCTTCCTTTTAAAAGGTATTTTTAAAGCCATTAAAACTTTGGGTGGCATTATGATGTTGGTGCATTTTGTTTGTGTGTTAAGAGTCCTGTTGATTTCCTAAGTGGCAGCCACCCATTAGCCTTTTCACAACTTGTTCTTACATTTTAATACTGTCAGTCTCTCCAGGTGGCCAGGGCAAGTTTCAGCAGCAAAATCCACAAGGAAAGAGAGAGAAAGAGAAGAAGAAAAGAGAGAAAGAGGGAGGAAGGGAACTTTTAAAATAATAAAAGCTATCCAAGTTTTCTGAAATAGTAATTAAATAATCATATTACTGCAGTTAGAGGCAGACTAAAATGTACTGTGCGGCTTACACAACAAAGACTCTTAGAAAGGATTTCTTAAGCATTTTTTGAATATATATAGACAAATACACCTTTGCTTATAGCTTAGAGTTATTCAGTTTTCACACCTACCAGAAATTTATGATGCAAACAAATAAAGGTAAATGTGGGCATGTGAAGTATTCACAACAACATTTGGCATGGACTAGAAGGGATTTAGGTTTTGGATCTGGATGCAAAAACTGGATGCAGACGTGAGAAACTCCTCTCTGTATGGATAGATGTATGTATGTACACCCACATACACCCCACGTATCCTTGCCCAGATTATCTAGTCTTTTTAAAAACCACACAAGCCCTATACCCATTTAGTCTAATAACTGAGGGCCTGTTCATACAATCTGTTTGCTAACTGAATAATATAGCCTAGGACACACATTGTTGCTGCTAGAAAGATAGGGTCACTATTATTGTATGGTTACCTAAGAGGAAGGCAGAAATCAATACGAGCACCTTTCCCCACCCCTGCAACACCATGATGCTGAGGCTCAGGCCCTGTCCATCCAGCCCACAATACTCCAAGAGCAGCCTCGAGTATTCTGGCCCAAATTGCCCTCCTGGGCACTCCAGAGTGATGCCAGGCAGTTGTTCACAAGTATGTCCCACTATACTGCCCAGCACCAATGTTGATAGTATGAGTCACTTCCTCTGAGGCTGAAAATGAGGTGCCCAGCATCAATCTCAAGACTGGGCACCTCATTCTGACCTCATAGGGAGCAACTCGCACCCGTGGTCACAGCAGGTGGCACCATGGGATGTGCATGTGAACAGCTATCTGTTGTCACTCTGGAGGGCTGCAGATATTCTAGGAAGATCCAAAGCAAAAGGTTAGTTTTAAAAATCTGATTTAAGGGTGATTTAATGTGGGATTTGTACTGTACGTTGTCTGGACATTTCACACCAGAATCAGGGATTAGGCCCTGCATCATCTGGATTAAGAGTGAGGGAGTACATGTAATTTGGCCTCTGCAGACATGACATCAGTTCATATAAAAAGGTAGCAATCCTGCACAGGAAGATCTCTGAAGAAGACACTGTTTGTTTGTTTCCAGGATTTATATCCTGCCTTTCTCTTGCAGCATCAAGAAATCTCATAGTTGTTGAGTGTTGTGCTGTAGATTTGAAATGGAGAGAAGCACTGTGAGTACATTACAGAGAAAAAGAAATTACACTCATCCTTCCCCGTTGGAATCTGCGGTCTTGCTTCTTCGTGGATGGCAAGTAAGGAGGGACAAAATGGCATGTGCACAGAGTGGTGCACACAGGAGCATGCCACCATTGTAACTAATGGGGCCTCGAATATTTGTTTTTTCCAGATTTGC
>NW_024821718.1:0-1794 GCF_019175285.1 Sceloporus undulatus | reverse complement strand
TCCCTAGCTTTTATATCTGTCTCACACACTGCAGGAATAATAACCCAGTTTGAGACTGCTCAGTGCTGGGGAATCCTGGGAATTGTAGTCTGTTGTGGCCTCAGAGCCATCACTGACAGAGAAGTCTCAATGTCTCCCAAACACTAACATTCCCAAGATTCCCTACCATTGAGTTAAAGCAGTCTCAAAGTGGGTTATTATTCCTGCAGTGTGTGAGACAGATATAAAAGCTAGGGATTGGATTCATTTGGAGGATCTCTGTGTCCAGAACACACTGCTTGGACTGCCAGGGCTCAGTGCTATGGAATCCTGGGAACTGTAGTTTATTGTGGCACCAGAGCTCTCTAACAGAGAAGGCCAAATGCCTCACAGACACCAGAATTCCAGAGCATTGAGCTGGGGCAGTTAAAGGGGTCTCAAAGTGCAGAGAGGGGTGGGGGGGAAGAGAGAAAAGCCAGGGAGTGTGAATGAGCAGCTCACCTCAGCTGTGGCTGCTCTGAAAGGAGGAGGAGGGAGGGAGGGATGGAGCCAAGGGAAGTGGCCAGGACCACCAGAGGAGCCCCTGCTTTTCCTCATCATCGCAGCCTCCTCCCTTCCACCGCAGGCCCCAAAGGGCCAAACTGCCAGCAAGAGGCTCTGCTCCCAGGCAACGCCTCCTCCTCACTTCCTGGCCCTGAAGGCTCTTCCTGAGTCTGGCAACCTCCTCAACCCAGGAAAAACCTGACTCAAGGAGGAAACCGTGCAGGGACGCCCCCTAGTGGTGAAAAACCGGGACTGTCACCCTGGCAGGAGGGTTATGGCAAGCCTAGAGGAGAGGGACTTTTGTTCTCAATGTCGGCGCGCGTGGACTTGAGCATACGTGGATTTTAGTATACGCGGGGGGGGGTCTGGAAAGGATCCCCTGCGTATACCAGGGGCCCACTGTATTCAAAAGCAAAGGAGGGCCAGGAGAGCCCTGGAGAGCCTTGCCTTGGGGTGGCTTTGGATCTCTGGTGCTGCAACAAACTAGAAATCCCAGGATTCCACAGGATGGAGCCAGGAGAGTTAAAGCGGTTTCGAACTGGAATATTTCTGCAGTGCAGATACAGCCTGAGCTGGACGTAAAAGGGTCGAAGCACCAAAGTCTGGTTTTTCCCGTCTTAATAATGGTTTTACTTTCAAAAACTAAGCACTTTGTTTTTCTCTCTAATCCTTATTTTTGTTGTTGTTTGTTTGATTCATTCTTGGTAATATGAGATGGTCTGGTTTGTCAACTTCCTTCAAGCGATAAAAGCTCTTAATAAGAAAACTGGGGAGACTTTTAAAACCTCCCAAAGGAGCTACTTTTGGCCTTTTGGGGGGCAATCCTCCTCTTAGAAGCCAAAGCCAACGTTTATGAAGAAGAATAAGGCTTGTATTAAAACTATCATTCCCCATTTCTGGTCCTTTTTTAAAACCCATGATCCCCAGAAGGAGCAGAGCTGTGTAAGAAAATTCTATCTGAAAAGACAAACAAAAGACACACAAAGAAACACACTTCCTTCCTTTTGGCCCAAGGAGCCTGGCCTCCTTCTGACTCTGGAGCCTCAGGAGAGAAAGAGAGGCCTCTGTTCAACTGAAGCCTCAGAGAAGGTTCTGGAACATTATTCCCAACAGTCACAAGCAGACAATAACATGGCTGACTCTTCCTCAGCGCTTGGCAGATGGCAGTTTGAGGCCTTCAGGGAACCCAAAAGAGAGGACAAAAGGGCCCCAAAGTCAGAAGGGGCCTCAAACAGGATTTCCAAATAGCATTCCCAGAGTTCCATAGCACTG
>NW_024821717.1:0-1795 GCF_019175285.1 Sceloporus undulatus | reverse complement strand
TTCCCAGCTGCTTTTAAAATGTCCCAGTTTCTCTCTCTTCCTCCTGCTTTCCCCCTTTATCCAGGCTTACTTCAATTCATGCAAACTGCATTCAAAGGGCAAATATAATTTGCATTCAGTTAAATTGGGGGGAGGCAGAATCTTGTTATTCCCAGTAATTTAGAACACATCTGTATTCACGCTTGTTTCCAGAAAGTATAGATTATGTAAACCCATAGAAGAAGATGAAGATGAAGAGGACAAAGAAAAAGACCCAACAGAGAGAATTCATCACCCAGTGAGTCACATGGCAAAGGAAATATTCTGCCCACAAGTCTCCTGGCTTGAGTTCAAAGAAATACACATATTTGTATGGGTGCAACTATTTGTATGAAGGGGCAAAAACTGCCCCCCATTGGAATTCAGCCCCCCCAAATGATTCTGCCCCACTTCAGTCCCAACATTTGTAGCATAGCAGTAGTTTTGGCTTCAGCTGAGCACTTCCAAAAAAGGAGGGGAGGCAGGCAAGGTGACCAAGGGCATGGAAACACAACTAATAGAACCATTCTGAGAGATTTTCAGTGTCTCATTCTACACAATACAGTACAACTCCCAATATCCATGGGGCCAGTACCCATGATATCAAGGAAGCTGTCTCTGTGCTGAACCAGTGTCTGCGGTCAGTAATGGACTGGATGAGGGCAAACAAATTGAAACTTAATCCAGACAAGACAGAGGTGCTCCTGGAAGCTTGTTGCACACAGTATTTTCCCCGGAGCCATACATGAACAGGAAAAAACAGATTTTACCGCACAGCAAATCATCCTCAAAATGGCCCTGTTCCATTCTGCGACACCAAGCTGTCCCCATTCAGTACTGAGGAGCATTAAATGTTCAGGTCGGAAGCCTTCCAACCGAACAAAATAGGGATGGCTTGGTGCCGCGGAACGGAACAGGGCCATTTTGAGGATGATTTGCTGTGCGGTAAAATCCACTTTTTTCCCAGTCATGTGTGACCCCGAGAGTCCCCTTCCAGTTCCCATAATGGGGAAAACAATGTGTGAAATAAGCTTCCTGGTCAGTCATAAGGCAGACCGGGGAACTGGGGTTTTGCCTGTGCTGGATGGGATTACTCTCCCCCTGAAATCTCAGGCTCGCAGATTAGGTGTGCTCTGATTGTTCATGAATTTTGTTAATGTGTTCTCTCTAGGAATAGTAACGAATCAATCCCGTTAAAAAAATATACCATTAAACACATATGTGTGCACACCAGCACAACAAATAGAAAAATCCAGTGCATTGACTAGGCAGGATGGTCCCCAAAGTTCTATTGACACAGAAGGGTCTTCACCAACCAACAGAAAGGTAGCAAAGAGAGGGCCGGTCTAACCTCTTTGGAAAGGGAATTCCAGAGCTTGGGGGGGGGGGGCACCATGGAAAAGGCCCTGTCCCATGCTCCCATAAGATGTACCTGTGAGGGTGATGGGACAGAGAGAAGGGTCCCAGATGATCCCAAAATGCAGGCTGGTTCATAGGAAGGTAGTCTACACTTGCCTTTAGCAAAATGCTCCAGCTGCTTGAGATGGCCTGAAGCCACCCTAAATCTTCCACGCTGCAGTGATGGTGTATTCGCTTCCTCCTGGAAGGGCATCAGCAATGGCTTTCATGCACAAAACTGCTGAAAGAGGCAGTGCCGGCTCAGTGACCAGGAACAGCTACGTAACGCATGAGAGCATAACCTTGAGAAGTAATCGTAGCCTTTCCCAACTTCTTGTGTTACACTGTCACACAAGCAGTCCCTTCTCTGCTGGTCCCA
>NW_024821716.1:0-1795 GCF_019175285.1 Sceloporus undulatus | reverse complement strand
GGGCAGCAACTCCTGAAGGTGCCGGGGGCTAGGCTTTCCTCCGTTACCAAGCGGACGTTTTCCATCGCCGCCCCGGCCCTCTGGAATACGCTGCCCGCTGAGCTCCGCTCGACTACCTCCCTGGCCCAATTCAAGAAGGATTTAAAGACCTTCTTATTTCATCAAGCATTCCCCCCCATGAACATCATTTAGGGCCTCCCTCCTCTTTCCGTGGCCATGAGGAAGGGCTAATTGGGGTTTTATCTTTTTATCTTTTTATTGTTTTTATTGTTTCTTTGATGTATTGTTTATGCTTGATTTGTTTGATTTATGTATGTATATCTTAATTGTGTGTAAACCGCCCTGATCTATGGAAGGCTGCGGTATATAAATAAAACTTTTATTTATTTATTTATTTTATCCTGTGAGCCTGAGAGAGTGTGACTTGTCCAAGGTCACCCAGCGAGCTTTTATGCTCAAACATAATCAAACCCTGGTCTCCAGAGTCATAGTGATACAAAGCAGGAGTGAGACCATAAAAGAAAAGCTGGACCTAGTATACATAACCAGAGCTCTGACTTTGTTTAAAATTCAAGTTGATAGCAATGTATAAATCATGTTGAGATAAATATATCATGTTTATTTGAGAGAAGTAAGATTATTATGATTTTTCAATGAGATGTTATGGAAGATGTGTGGGAGTAAGGATTTATGCAAGGAATCAAACATTCGGTATCAGACCATTAAAAGGAAGAACACTTCAAAGCAAAGTACAAGTGGAAATATAAAGCATCCCTTTATGTGGAGATGTTGTGTGCCTTCAAGTCATTTCTGTGGCCCTAAGGCAAATTTATCATGGGGCTTTCTTGGCAAGAATTGTTAGGAGGAGCTTTGCCTTTCCCTTCCTCTGCAGCTGAGAGTGTGTGACTTGGCTAAGAGCACCCAGTGAGCTTCCAGGGCTAAGCAAGTCTAGGAGTTCTAGTCCAACACTCTAACCACTTTATGGTATCATACATGACCAACAGGATACGAGTCATTGGATTCCCCACCTCTAGATACTATGCAATGAATTAGCTTAAGCTCAAATTTTCTCAACACTTCCCTGGGAGAAGGACCCACAAAATTCAGAAATTTACTTCTGAGATGACACCTGTTCTTTTAGATTCACTGGGCTTGGTATAAGCAAACAAATGTTCCATTTTTTGTATTAGATGTTCTTAAAGAAGCTTCTCCATAGGTTTTAACTGCTGCCATTCCAAATCTATAGGTCTTTTTGGCACTGTTTATGGTACCTTTGTATATACCAGAATGCTTTCTCATTTACTGGAGATTGAAGACCCATTTAAAGTGATTTGTTGTTGCTATTTACATTGAATTAGCCTAGAAGCTGTGAGAGGTTTGCACATTTCAGTGGTCTTTGATCCCTCTCTTCTCACCAGTGTTTGATTCACAAGAGGAGCAATTTTGTACCAACAAATGAAAAGTTATAATTTTCATTTAATTGCTGCATGAATGAATTTAATTTGCATTTAATGATGAATGAACTATTGATTTATATATGAATAAACATAGCTTGCTAATGGGTCTCCTGACCAGTTCATATAACTCTATCTGATTAAAAAAAAAAGTCAACACTTCTCATGCCATCCTCCCTCCAAAATATAATCCTTATTGCACTGTGCAGAACAGCATGAAGAACAAAATATCTCACAAGGTTTCAAAGATATACCTGTGTTAATCTGTAGAATCAGTATGTAGAGGATCTTGTAGCACCTTTGAGACTGACTGAAAGAAATAAGTTGGCAGCATGGGCTTT
>NW_024821715.1:0-1795 GCF_019175285.1 Sceloporus undulatus | reverse complement strand
TTCAAATTGGTTTCAGAGCATTTTTCTCCCACAGGAAACATTCTAAAGTGATTTAAACCTTTTTGAACACCCGGTTACATGAATGGCCCTTGCGGTCTCGTCCAATTCTATGTTTCCTGCCCCCAAGCAACAATTATAGTATAAATATCTGCCCTGACTGGCTGTTCTTTGATGTCAGTCCAATTACAGACAGACAGTCTGTTGGTTTACATGGCTAAGCACCTCAATGCACTCGTCAACTCTACTTGTCGCAGGAGCTCCTGACTTCTCTTCCCATTTCGAACCCTCAGCAATTGGAATCCAGATCCGCCTAGGTAAAGTATTACCATTATGAAGGTCTTACATCTCTTGACCACTCCCATCTGTTATCCCACCTTCTAGTTCTTGAGCATGTGTGTGAACGCGCGCGCATGTGTGTGTGTATTTTGCTTTTGCCCTAAATAAAATATAAAACTTATTTCAAATGCGTTTGGAGTTCTGTGTGCTTCCGGATCTGGCCTAGTTGGGCTGAATACTGAGGTCTCTCTTGCCCCAACCAAACTATATGTCTCTTTTCAGCTAAATACTAAATTCCCCTAAAAGCATAGCACTTGCGGGTATCCTCCCCAGACTCAAGCATTTTGGATAACAAAGGGCCTCTGGAATCAACCATGAAACTAAGCAAGCTCAGGTAGGAAAAGAAACATTAGAGAACAAGCAGGTTTTGTGGCTCTCTTTCCTACCTTCATAGATATTACTCATAATTGCTAAATGGATCCCCTAAAGATGTCTGAAAAACAAGGATTTGAACTGGTTCTCAGAAGTTCACTCAATCCAGTTCTTAAAATCTGTCAGGTTGGTGGCTGCCTACCAATCCCCAAGGCTCCTCTCCTGGCCCTTCCCAAAGGTCCCTTCCTCTCCACACAGAGCTAGGTGTTCCTGGCTTTGCTCCTGCCTTTCCCTCCTGGCTCCCAGAGGCCTGATCCCCTTCCCTTTCTCCCTCTGCTCTCCAAACTTTCCTCTTGCCCATCTGCAGAGCTTTACCATTTCACCTTCAGCATCTCTTCCTGGCATTTCTATTTTTCACATTCCTTCCATCTCTCTATCACAAACACAGAGTGTGTGTGAGGCATAAAAGGGACACTTTGAGGCCCATTTGTTGAGAAAGGCAAGATAATATATACTTAACTCATTGGGAAAGGCAGAGCAAGGGGGATTGGAACCTGGACTCCGATTTTGGTGGGGATCTAGGATCGGAGACCACCCTTAAAAGAGCCTAGACATCTCTAGGAAAGGGATGGACTACTCTTGGGGATTGGGGGGTCACATTGCCCCCCAGGGGATCTCAAGGGCATCCCCACATTGTATTCCATTCAGGATGGATAAATAATTTTTTGCCCCTCAATATCTGACAGCATCCCTTTTGTCCCTCTTCTCTGAGCCATTACAGGGACAAGGGAGCCATTTTACACAAGAAGCCTCTCCAGAGTCTCAAAAGGCTGAAGGAGGGGCCAAAAAAGGAAGCAAACATGGTCAGGGATGGGCTGAGGAGCATTTGGAGCCAAAAAACATTTTTCTCCATGGTTCCTTCCCACAAAATCCTAGAATTGACAGTTTTAAGATATGATATTTAGAATCCCTAGAAAGTGGAGAGCAATAGGGCCTCACCAAACTACAAATTCAAATATTCTACAGGATGTTGCTATCACAATTAAACTATGCTTGAAAGGGATCTAGGACTCCTAGTAGACCACAAGATGAATATGGGACAACTGTGTGATGCAGCAGCTATAAAGGCCAATGTGATTCTAGGATG
>NW_024821714.1:0-1795 GCF_019175285.1 Sceloporus undulatus | reverse complement strand
TAGCCATGAGGGACAGGGATCGAGAGAGCAGGTCATCTTCCTAACACTTCCAAGGATCCTGTCCACATCCTCGGTACTTACAGACTCAAAGTGATCCAGTTTAACCAAGTCCACGGAGGCTCTGGGCACCTCTACTCTGGTTTCTGCTCTAATACTGGCATCTAGACCTTCGCTTATCCGAGAGATTTTATCCGTGAAGAAGTTGTTAAATTGGTCACAGCAGGCCTTAGAAGGTTCAAGGATCTGGTTCGGGGCAGGAGGGAGCTGAGTTAGCTCCCTCACAACCCTGAACAACTCTGCCGGACGCGACTCCGCGGACACGACACGTGCACCATAGAATGAATTCTTAGCTGCATGTATCGCCTCTCCGTAGTCCTTCAAAAGATGGTCTAGGAGAGTCTGGTCAGATAAGCGCTGGTGTTTCCACCAGCGGTGCTCTAGCTGTCGCAGAACCCGCTTCCTTGTCTGGAGATCTTCCGTATACCAGGGCTTCCTTTTGGAAGCAGGTCTGAGAGGGCGCTTGGGAGCGATACTGTGTATAGCCCTGGAGAGATTAGTATCCCAGATGTTAGTCAGGGCATCAACAGAGTCGCCGTCGGTTCCAACCGTATACCCCTCTAGGGCTTCTTGGAACCTTTTGGGTTCCATCAGCCTTCGAGGGCGGACCATTTTAATAGGTCCGCCACCCCCGGGGAGGATCTGGGTAGAAGCCTTGATTTTTGCCTCCACCAGGAAATGATCCGTCCATGACAAGGGGGAAATATTAAATATTTCCACCCACGGAATTTCCATGTCCGTACAAAAGACCAAATCGAGTGTATTACCTGCAGAATGCGTAGGCCCCAAGACCAGTTGTGACAGGCCCATGGCTGTCATGGTCTCCATGAATTCCCAAGCCGCACCGGATGGAACATACTGTAGTTGGCCATGAAGGGGATGTTGAAGTCTCCCAGGACCAATGAAGAATGTGTTTCACCTATCTTTACATCAATGCACAGTGCAGAAGAAACTGTTATTATTATTATTATTATTAACCTTTATTTATAAAGCGCTGTAAATTTACACAGCGCTGTACATACAATCTTTTTAATTGGACGATTCCCTGCCCTCAGGCTTGGACCCATGTTGTTATTGTCGATACTGAAAGTAAAATGGAAACTGTACCAGACTGAATCACAATCTTTCCAGCAAACACCTTTTTTAATCCAGTTCCATGTGTGTGGTCCAGTATAATCAGGATGTTGAAAATTAAAGAGATGTAAATTGGTGCTATGGATAGGTGCATTGGAATGCACTTCAGATACTGTCACTCTTCCCGGTGTATTTCTCCTTGGCAAGCAATAGAGGTAAATGCTACTCCTCTTAATCTAGAGCAGATGTCTAATCCTTTCCTTTCTTTCATTCATCAGTTAATCAGTCAATTACAACTTCTGCCTCTTCATATAAAAGATCTGGCAGCGTCTGGTCCAGCCAGGCCAACAAGGCAGAGCTAAATAGGCCTGAAAACCTCCCTCTTCTATAATGCAGAGTATTGAAAATTCTTACCCTTGGTAGCTCCTGTGGGTAATTGTGGTTGTTGTTGTGTGCCTTCAAGTCATTTCTGACTTATCGCAACCCTAGGTGAACCTATCTCAGGGTTTTCTTGGCAAGATTTGTTCAAGGGGGGAGGCCTTTGCTATGGGCAAGTCATTCCCAGTGCTTCCCTATGGCGAAGTATTCTCCAATGATTCCCTATGGGCAAGTACTGCCATTTGATTTAGTACTTCCCCTTGAAGACACAACAACAACAACAACA
>NW_024821713.1:0-1795 GCF_019175285.1 Sceloporus undulatus | reverse complement strand
CAGTGTGACTTTCCAAAGTGCATTTCTGTGTATTTTCAGTGCTTTCAATGCTAAAAGGTCTGCTTTAACAGTGAGAGTGGTTTTGGCCTTCCCCCTCGGCCGAAAGGGCCCCTTGGAGCCCGTTCGGCTGAAGGAAGAGGCCAAAGAGGAGAGGGCAGGCACAGGCCTCCTCCTCCCCGTGGGGCTTTGGCAGCCCTGAGGTGTCCTTCGGAGGACACCTCAGGCCTGGCAAAGACACGAGGACAGGAGCAGGGGGCATGCACCTGTTGTTCCTGCCCCTCATGGGCCCCTACTGGTTCTCTGGGAGGCAGCTGGGAGCCAAGGAAGGGCAGGAGGAGCAGGCGTGCACCTGTCATCCCCTCTCCCAATCCCCCCCACTTCTAGCTGTCTCTCAGACAGCTGGAGGTCGGGAAAGGGAGCAGAGAAAGCCCCGCCCCAGAGGGTGGAAGCTCCACCCCCAGCATGTGGCCCCGCCTCCAGAGGGTGGAAGCTCTCCCCCCCGCTTCGGCCCCCCAGTTGTCTGAGGGACAGCAGCCCGGCCCCCGGCTCAAAAAGGTTGCCTACCCCTGATGTAAGTGATGGCACTATAAGTGAAGATGATGATGATGATGATGATGAGAGGTATCATGATATCTGGGGTCACACATAGGGTTGCCATAATTGTCCACTAAAACCTGGAGTGCACCCAAAAGAAATTCAGACCTCTTTGTTATTTCAGAGGCATCATACCTCAAATAATCACTTTCTTAATCATGATGCCATTCTGCTACTGCTGTGGCTCCATTTTTAAATGGTGCTATATTATCCCTCTGCATAGTCCTTACTGATCACTAAATATTCATATGCCACTGGAACTGCCTTTGATGGACTTGTTAAAATGCTTTTGATGTTGTGCAGCGCGTGAGGCAACACATCAACGTTTGGCACCAGATTTTCCACCTTTGTGACTATAGCTAGCAGCTTGTGAGCTGGAGAAGTACAGGTTGCTCACCTGTAACTGTGTTTCTTCGAGTGGTCATCTGCGAATTCACACAAATGGGTTTATTCTGCGCCTGCACAGCAATCCTCAGAAACTTCTAGAATCTCTAGGCAGAAAGTAATGTATCTTTCTGCAACTTTTTGGCAGTAGCCCCGGCCACCCGTATATAAGGCGCCTGGTAGCCCGCTCTTCCTCAGTTCCGAATGAGCCACTAATCAGCGCGGCAACAAGCGTTGTCAATGAGCAGACACTGAGGGGATGGATGGGCAGGTTTGTGTGAATTCGCAGATGACCACTCGAAGAAACACAGTTACAGGTGAGCAACCTGTACTTCTTCTTCGTGGTCTCTGCGAATCACACAAATGGGTTTAGACTAGCGAGCTATAGTCAGTGGAGGAGGGAGTGTCAATCTCCAATAATCACATATCAATAAAGTATGTAAACCAAACAGCTGTGTTATTTATTAACAGTATACAGGTCTATTGCATGGCAGAAAGTAACACTGCCCTCCCAAAGGCTGTTTCATGCCTGGCCCTTGCATCCAGCCTGTAATGTTTAATGAATGTCAAAAGCTGGGACCAGACAGCTGCCTTGCACACATCCTCAAGGGGTATCCCCGTCAAGAAGGCTGAGGATGCAGCCTAGTTGCATGGGCCCTAACCCGACCTGGCAGAGGCTTTCTAGCCAGTTCGTAGCAGAGGTGTATGGTACTGACCACCCACTTGGAGAACCTCTGCGGTGACACCAGCAGCCCCTTCTTGGCTTCGGAGTAGCACACAAAAAGTCTCTCCGAACGCCTGGAAGCAGATGTCCTGT
>NW_024821712.1:0-1795 GCF_019175285.1 Sceloporus undulatus | reverse complement strand
GTCTCATGATGTGGCCAAAGTGTAACAGCCTCAGATCAGATCAGACCGATCAAATCCCATCTGATTTTTAGATCAGATCAGACCAGACAGATCAGCTGCACATATCACTCACAAATCGATGAGACTGCAGACCAGATTCCTGAATTATTTCTTTGGTGGTTTCATGGAGTGACATGACCTTGTGCTGAGGGCCATTTTCTGCATTGCTCAACTCTTGGTGGGAAACAGTGATGGGGTTGGTATGAACAGAAATGATGTTTCCAAGCATCCAGATGCTATTTCTGTTCACTGGCCACACAGGGTTTTTTCTTCAAAGGTCACTTGCTACACATGGGCCATAGGATTCCCACCACTGGCCTAGAAAATGTTAAATAGAATGGAGGAATTAAACTTGACCTTGCATGCGCCTCCTCAGATAGCAGAGCTAGAGGGGTAGAGAGCCAAAGGTGGGTTCTCTATTCCTTCTGTTTTACTTTGCTCTAAAGGACATATGGAGAGTGGTTACTAAGCCAGAACCACAGATGGTTTTTAAATGCCAGAATCCTGTTGGTGACATACACAGGTATAGATTGTGCTACACATGCAGTGTGACTTTTTTGGACAATGCGGGGAGGGTATATCCAGTGGATGCTTGCAGGAGTTGAATCCAACCTGTAAAACCATTGCAGCCATGCAATAATACACTTAGAGTTATATTTCAATGAGTTTTGTGCTTTAGGTACTGCCTTTGTGCATTGCCCAATAAGGTGACAACTATATGCATTCACAATTTCTCATACATTGCACTGCGCTGGTGGCCAGCACAGGGACTGTGTTCTGCTAGCATTGCCTAACTCCACAGGTGGATATTTTATGCTACACTGAACAATGAAGGATTGTTTTATGAGCTCGAGTGCTGAATGATGATACACTGCAGAAAGTTAATTGTTATGAGTAGAATTAGACTGGTTCTCTGGTACCTCACACTTCAAGCCTCATTTATACTGCTGCCTGCATTCATTTCTGTCTTCTTCTATAGCAACATTAGCATTCTTCTCCCAGTGGGTTTCCAGTTCTGCTTTGGCTGTTGATATGCCTGTGGACACTGTAATGTATATATGTTTTACCTCTGCTGTTTCTCACCCATGCCATGAACTTAACCCTCTGCCCATCAAATGCATGGCACTACATTATGGGCTGGCATGATTGCCATGATTGTAAGTTCTCCTTGAATCCTAT
Source organism: Sceloporus undulatus (assembly GCF_019175285.1). Classification (NCBI taxonomy): domain Eukaryota; kingdom Metazoa; phylum Chordata; class Lepidosauria; order Squamata; family Phrynosomatidae; genus Sceloporus; species Sceloporus undulatus. Next base: position 577 of record NW_024821712.1, on the reverse strand, counting down.
CTTCAACTCCAGGGAGCCACTGCAAAGTGGTGGAAGTCTGTTCTGCTGGTGTCCTGTTACAAAGTGGGGCTGTAACATCAGAAGCAGGGTCCCCTGTTGTATTTCCTAATTTCACCAGAGATTCCTAGTGCTACATCAGTAGAGAAGATCTCCATCACTTGGAGTGGCTGCTGGCTGTTATGGTAGGTTTTGTGGGGTTGGGCCAAGTGATGATTCTTAGAGCCTTAGCGCATTAGAAAAGTAAGTTGAGACGTAGCGAGAGCCACCTTAAATCCCATTTTTGGAAAAAGGTGGGATATAAATTCAAGAAAGAAAGAAAGAAAGAAAGAAAGAAAGAAAGATGCTTTAAAAGTTCTGCTGTGGGATTTCCCTGCCGCTACCCACTGAAATGTTGTTCAGAACTGCTTCCCCAAGGCAAAATGTTAAACATGGGAAGAACATCCAACCCAGGCCCAGCCCGAAAAATTGATTTGCACCAGCCTTTCCAATTTACTATTCTGCAACGATGCTACAACTCATGTATGCAAGAACATGGAAAGAGGGAAGGATTTCAAAGGATTCCACTGCAAAAATGGGA
>NW_024821711.1:456-1795 GCF_019175285.1 Sceloporus undulatus | reverse complement strand
ATCACCTGTAGCCTATTGTAGAGGCAGAGTATATTACTACATACACTATCTATAAATTCTTACTGAGCAATCTTCTTATCAGGCAAGCCAAATTGTTTGGAGACGTGGGTAAGCTAAAATACTGTTATCTTAATATTGTATACTATTATGTATCTGATTGTCTCTGTTAATTGCTGTACTAATTTCTGTTAACTTTGTATGTCTAGAAACATGATATAACTGACAACGTTAGTCCGACTTAGAATGATTCAAGCTTGCTGATGAAGACCAACCAAAGGTCGAAACGGCCTCAAAGCACTCCGGAGGTAGCTGTCCTGATAAAAACAATTTTCACCATTAAAAGGTAGAATCAAGGAAGGACTCTGCTACCAGTGAAGACCACGTGCCACATTTTCATGCCTCTTGGCTGCAAGCACCAATGATGATTTTTTCTGTTGATTGATGGGACTGGGTTGCTGCAGCTTTATTATATGGACTTGGATTATTAGAGACAATTACAAGGTTACAGTACAGTGTCACATATGCATATACGGTTGTTCTTATGTGTGTTATGATGTGATAATATTATCAATACAATTGTATATGTTTTAGTAAACGAGACACGTCTCTGTTATAGTTATTTAATCATCCACATCTATTATTAGTGTTCCCCTTCTTTTTTGGACTATTACAGTGTAAGCTTGCTGGTTTTTTTGGTTTGTACCCTTCAAGACCCCCCACACTCCCAAAGAGAAGCTCTTCAACAAGAAGTTGAATCGCGTGAGGGGGGCCGTGGAGAGATCGTTTGGCAGATTGAAGGCGAGATGGCGCTGTCTCACTGCCCCACTCCTGGTGGCAGAGGAGAACGTGGTGCTCATCCTCGCATCATGCACCATTCTGCACAACATCTGTGAGACCAAGGGCAGGGGCCTGGATGAGGGCATGCGATATAGGCGCCGTTTTGTGCTGCCCACCCTGGGAGCAATCACGGCGGATGAAGAGACTGCCAAGAAGGAAGAAGGGGAGGCTGTGAGGGATGCCCTGGCAGATTTTTTTCTGACAAGGAGAATCTGAAGCATGGCTCCTGTGCCATCATCTGTGATGTCAGAGTGCATTGTACTGTAATAGCATAAGCACATGAATAAATGTATCCCATTATGCACAGTCTGTGTCTGCCTATCATTCCTGATCTGTGCTGTGGGCATGTTTTGCCACGTGCCTGAGGGGGACACACACAAACATACACACACAAAAGGTCTCCTGGCGCCTGTTTTCCTGGGGCAAAAAGATACATCAGCTCCAACTGCCAATTGGCCCTTTGACAATGTATCAATCCCCCTCAAATTCAAGCTTTCCTAAT
>NW_024821711.1:0-356 GCF_019175285.1 Sceloporus undulatus | reverse complement strand
CAATGCAGAGTGAAGTTTAAAACTCTCAAGGCAGCGTTCTTTGAAACCCTGGAGGATTTCGGAGAGGCGCCCCCGGTTGACAGCCAGCCACCATTCTTCTCGCGGCTGAAGGACCTGTGGATCAGGGGAGATCGGCCCAGACCAGAAGATCGCCATCCTCCAGGTAAGCCAGAGCTCTTGCCATGCCCTGTCCTACCCTCCTTGACCCTTTCCTTGCCCTCCTCTCCTTCCTGCATGGTGCCAATGCCATCCCTCCTCTTTCCTTCTGCAGGCGTGCGGCCGAGGCGGAGGGAGGGAGGGCACCCTGCCAGAAACTGCAAAACAAAGGTAAAATGTGCTGAATGCAGTAGCCTACA
>NW_024821710.1:0-1795 GCF_019175285.1 Sceloporus undulatus | reverse complement strand
ATACAAAAATGAACCAGGGACTAAATCAATGACATGCGTTTTGGTATCTCTCTCTCTCTCCTGCATAGTGAAAAGGCCAATAGCTGTTTAATATTCACTCATCTGCCAAGATGTGCCCATCTAATCAGGTGTGACTGAGTAACCATGAAATTTCAGAGAGCCATCAAGCCGTCTTGAGAGGATAAAATCCCCCCCATACACACACTTTGCCTTTTGTATTGTGTGTGAGGAAGCCCAAATCACTTCTATACCTATTTGATAAGCTCCTTGTTGACCCTGGCAAAGTTAAATACGATGCAATGAAGTTTCAGTCATTGGTGTGATTACTGCTAGAGAGAGTCACTTTGACATGCACTCTAAGAATCAGATTTTTAAAAAATTAAAATTGCACATTTTAAATGACAAGGGTTTTTTGGTTGGTTGGTTGGGGGGGGGGGGATAAGTGGGAGTTTAAGTTCACCAAGGGCTAAAGTATCGCTGTCAAAAATTTGCTGGATATAATCAACATCATTTAGATCACAGCAGGCATAAGTAAGTAAACTAGTAAAGGTTCAAATCTCACCTCAGACACAAATTTGCCAGGTGCTTTTTTTGCAACCCTCACTCAATACCAGTGGAAGGTTTCTAATATTTTCCTACAGTGCTGTAGTTATGGCAAAAATCCCCTCAAAGCTGATTCCTGACAGCAGGTTGGTGCGACAAGATTTCTTTGGACTGGGTATGAGACCAAAGGTTGGTTGGTTGGCTTTTTAAGCCATCTGCTCAGTGATCCCCATCCTAATTTCCCTCCTTTGTAGCTGATATTTTCTGTGAATTCCTATGAAGATCTGTAACAGGAGTAGGAAAAGTGGTGCCTACCATATGTTTTGGACTACAACATATTGGCTGGGTCTGATGGCAGCTGCAATCCAAAACATCTAGCAAATGCCAGAGAACTTGCATCTCTTAATCCATCTTTTTTCTTACCTGATTAAAGAGGGAAAGCCAAAAGAGTCTCACCAAGTCTTTTGACCGGTAGCACTCAACACTCTTTCACAAAACATATCCAGGGATAGCCATGTTGGCCATATGGCGAAGTACAATAACATCCAAAATCCACAAAACAGCAAAGGACCAACCAAAATGCACAAAATATATGATGCTAGCTTTCGAAGGTCCACGTGTTTCTTTATCAGGCAAAGGTGTTAAAAAATCATACTGAAGAAAGAAAAAAATGACAATATTGGATCTCAAAGGAAGTTTCTTCTTGAATTGCTAATGGAGTTTAAGGGGCTCTCTAGACTGTCCCAAAAGGGTGAGATGGATGCGCCCAGTTTTCCTCCAAAGGGACACTGCAGCAGCCAAACCGTGCAGCGTCCCTCTACCCCAAAAAGAACCCGGAAAAACTGGGTTCTTTGTGGTGCGTACAGACAATGTGAGCGCAGTGCCCAGACGTGCAGATGTGGCACCACACTTGTGTCATGGATGCGTGCCCTGTGTGGGTGGGGCTGCACAGTCATGGCACCGCTGGCACAAACTAGGGTTCCAGAGAGTGCGGTTGCTGTGCGCTTCAGAACCCTAGAATCGGCGCCGGCATGCTGCTTTTAGCCCATTTGTACTGGGCCTAAATTTCATTTCCTGGACTTTCGAGGACTCTTTGGCCTGTTACAGACTGGCAAAATAAAGCTGCTTCAGGTCTCTTTGGAGGTATGCTATTTAAATGATGCATGGGTCCTAAGAGACCGGAGGTCGTGCCAAAGCCACACTCCATTCCTAAGCACTGGAGTGCAGCTTTGGTGCAGCTTCCGGATTCTTC
>NW_024821709.1:0-1795 GCF_019175285.1 Sceloporus undulatus | reverse complement strand
AAAACAGCTTTTATTTAGTAATACAGCCTGCATAATTATATATCTGTTAATGAAAGAGCTAAAAACTGAGAGATCAAGCCATCCTCCCTCATATCTGTCTCAGTAGGTATGCACAGTCCCTCTCATGATGGCAGCTTTGCAGCTTCCTTGAATATCCCAAAGAAGGCTACTTGGGGGTTTTCCACAATAAATAACACTTTTTTAAAATGTTTCTCATTTTCCTGGGGCTGGGTTGTGTGTACTTTAACAATATGAAGTGGCTTGATGTGTCTTTATTTTATTTTATTTTTCTATTTTAAAGTTGCCTTCCACAGCCTGGCACTTTCTGGATGTGTTGGGTTACAAATGTCTGGGGACAGTGGGGCTTGTAGTACAATGTGTCTGCAAACTGTTAGGCGGGGAAAGGCTATGAATAGCATGGGATCGGACAAAGTCTTAAGTTAAGTTTCATCACTGACCTCCTTCACAATTAAATCCTTCCTCACCAAGATATCTGCTACTTACCCTCCAAGCACCATTTGAATAGAAGAAAGATTTGTATTTTTTAAAACAGGAGTTTTAAAAGTATGATTACAAAGAAAGGAAAGGAAAGGAAGAAAGAGTGAGTACATAGAATATGAATGTGAGCTAGGCATATAGATAAAAGACACTTTCTTGAAGATGGTATCTATACAATACATGACCATGAGTAGCTGAAGCAGTGAGATCTCCTGACTATGGAACAACAGACAGATATACAGTGGTACCCTGGGATACGAATGCGCCGCCTTACGAAATTTCCGGGTTACGAAAAAAATCCATTTAAAAAAACTGTTCCGGGTTACGAAGGTTATTTCGGGTTACGAAAAAATTTTTGGTGCTTTTCGGCGCTATTTCGCACGAAATCGCGGCTTTTCCCCATTAGCGCCTATGGCTTTTTCGCCTTACGAAGATTTTCGGGTTACGAAAGCGGCGGCGGAACGAATTAATTTCGTAACCCGGGGTACCCCTGTATTTTTTTCCTCTCCAGCATTAGAGAACACATCTTTTGGCAACAGTGAGAGCACACAGGACCTAACCATACTGAGCATTAGTTAAATCCATGTTCAGCAATATAATCTTTTAAAAAAATGTGTGTCTATAAATATCAAAGATTTGTCCAGTACAAAACTGATACATAGTAATACAACCAAATAAGATGTCGTTACCACTGGACATCCCCACATCATACGTTGAGTTCACTTTCTTTGAGGATATTGTTAACACTGGCAGTACATGCGAGGAGGCTGAATTACTCAAAGCTGATAGTTCATACCTAAACACCAAAAGGTGTTGCAATTGCAAATATTGGTGGGCATCCTATTAGTGGCAAACACAGGTGTAAATTAACCTTGTTTGGGGAGGTGGTCTAGATGTTGGTATTCTCTTGTCCCTCCACAATGACTAAAGAACCTCCATCCCAGGCCTGTGATACAGCCACTGAAGGCCCCTCTATGGCCATACCAGCCTGGTGGAGAGTTCGGTGTGGAATCTCAGATGTCTATAGTCAGACGTAAAGTGAAACCTCAGCTGCTGAGACCTGCAGAGGACCATGGTAGATTTCAACAGAAAATGTACAGTAGTTGCTTCTGCAACTGAAGTCTTATGGAATTTCGAAGGATATGGCATATTGAAGTAAGAGGGAAGAGATAAAAAAAATCTAAATGAAGACAATTTTGATCTACACATCAGAAAAAGATACCCCCCTTTCTTTTTTTCTGGAATGCAAGATGCAGACATTTTGCAATCCAGAAAATTCCCTCACCCAGACATGTAC
>NW_024821708.1:0-1795 GCF_019175285.1 Sceloporus undulatus | reverse complement strand
CAGCTGGCCAATTTGCAAAGTCAGGAGGAGCCTTGCAAATTGGCTGGCTAAGTGTGTCTGGGACCTGGATTTTAGATGGGTTTTAGGTGGGGGGTGGCATTGGTGGCAAAATACGAGTGATAATACCTGGCTGCATCTTGGAGAAAGATTCAAAACAGGAAAGTTAAGCTGGGTTTTTTAGCTGTGCAAAAAAACTCCTAGGTTTTTTTGGACTTCAGCTGCCAGAATCCCCAGCCAGCTTGGCCAACATTCAGGAGTTCTGGAAGCAGAAGTCCAAATCATCTGGAAGATCAGATTTTGGGAATCTCTTTGCTAAAGCATCAAGATAGGTGGGGGAAAGCTTTTGTTTGCTGTGTATCCTAAAATGCAAATGAAGCTAGTACTCTGAATTCAGATGCAAGAGTATTTATTTCCCTGTTAAGGTTAATATCCAACTTTCATGGGCCCGATTGTGCTACTGGACATGCACAGAGATGAGCTTGCAGGGCATATAGATTGAAATCTCCTAAAGGGAAAGTGGTTGACCCTGAGGGTCAGGAGGTCAAACACGGCTCTTTTTTCATCTTTGGGTGAAGACAGCTAAAATCTTTTTAGAGCAGCTCTGGAAATGACCTATCTATGTCAGTCTAAATGTAATATTCCTCTGTCTAATGCTGATCTCAGGAAGAAAGAAATAATTGGTTTGTGAACTTTGAAACTGAAGCTGGCTGTTCAGGTCTCTGGCTTAAGAAGAACCTTCTTTAGTCCCAAAAGTAGTATTATTCTGTTAAAAGAACTTGCCTTTAAAAAAAAAAGTGGTAATTTGAACAGGAATACAGTTTGAGTCTCCCTTATCCAGAATTTCAAAACCAAAGCTTTTTTCATGAATGACTGAGATAGTGACATCTCTGCTTTCTGAAAGTTCAGTGCACACAAACTTTTAAGTTTATCGCACCAGGTTCTCGGCCTGGCCCAGCAGGAAACGGAAATAAGTGGGGGACGGATTTTACTGCACACACCCGTCCCTCACTCGTTCCGCACTCGGCCCTGCTCCTTCCGTTCCGTTCTCAGAACGGGTGGAAGGAACGCAGTGCGATAAAGTTCGTAGTCTTAGCACAAAATTATTTAAAATGATATTTACCTTCAGGCTATAAAGTGCATATGAAACATAAATGAATTTTGTGTTTTGATTTGGTTCCCTTCTCCAAAATATCTCATTATCATTATGTACGTATATGCAAATACAGGCATTCCGAAATCCAAAAAAATCCAAAATCCAGAACACTTCTGGTTCCAAGCATCTTGGATAAGGGAGACTCAACCTGTACATGAATGTTCAGCTAGTACTTTTAAAACAGGCTGCTATCAATTTTTAACATTTACTTATTTGATGTACTCTTATATTATATTATTATATTATATTATAATATATATTTTTTTAAACTGGCAGCTGGAAAAGACAAGTGGCTGAGCCAGCACTCCATTTTCTGGAATGCATGCCTGTCATTTCAAGTTTGAAGCTATGGGGAAGCTGGCTTTACCATCTGGCCGAGGGATGTGCTGTGCCTTCTTTTTAAATACTGTGCAGGTCTAGCTGTCCCACTGCAGTGTGTGACCATTATCACAGACCCAGTGGTGGGGATGTAGCCCAGAGTTTATCATGTTTTAGATAGTATTATGGGTAATTCCACACATCAGTATGTTTTAATGTGCACTCTTTGTATGTTTTTAACTGTATTGCTCTTTTAAACTGTAAGTCACCGTGAGTCCCAATTTTGGGAGGAAGGCAGGCTACAAATAAATAAATAAATAAATA
>NW_024821707.1:0-1795 GCF_019175285.1 Sceloporus undulatus | reverse complement strand
TTTGTGTAGAGGGCAGCAATGGAACTTTATCATGACATTGGTGTATTTAGAAGCCTATCAAAACAGAAAGATGTTCTTTTAAATGTTTCCTCCACTTTTATAGGCTCTGCCCTTGAGAGCAGTTGAATGCCATGCTTCCAGCAGCTGGAACGTATCATTTTCCATGGGAAATAAACTCTGTATCAGTCCCAGAAGGAAAGACATTAAGAACATTTGGCAGGTCAGTGCGGTTCCTATATTAACATTTCTGTTGCTTTTAGTCTACTTGTCGAATCTTTCTGAACACCCCAGGGGATCACTATGGAATTTGCTTCCATTGCCATTTGAATAATTATGTATAGGTAAAACTGGGCTGGGATTTATCAGTGTTGACTTTAGTTGAGCCCATAAATAGCTTTCATGTCCACAGCAGATTGGTCTAATATTATTCAAATATTTTGTTTTTGTTGTCATTCTTTCTCCCCCCCCCCCTCTCTCTATATATATACTTATATGCATATGTTATTTATTTTGAACCTTGGCTCACTCCTCAGTATATCACAAGGCAGTTAAAATACATTTAAATCAAGAGGGGACATCATGCTACCTTTTAAGAATTATTGGGCTGTAACCGCCAGCAGCCCTAGCCATTGTGTAACCAGTGGTGAGGTATGATGGGATTTGCAATCTAAAACATCTGGATGGCTATACAATTCCCATCTTTGAATTAAATAAATATTTAATATCTTTGGTGATATATATATATATTAACATTTTCTGAAAGTTATTGTATGTCATCATCAACACCATCATTATCAAGAAAGAGGACTATTTAATTTTTGTCCTTCAGGCTACACTCCTATGATATGACCAGCTCCAAGGCCACTATAACAGCTCAGCACACTTCTGTTCAGCACTGCATCCAAGTCTGTACCAAATTTGTGGAACCATTCCAGGCCCACATTGGGTCTCTCTATCTTGTCCTGGGGGAAACTGAATATGGACAGGGTAAGTCCATTTGTGTTTTCTCATTCTATGGAACCAGGAATAATCTTGAGTGGTTGCCAAAATTAGTTCCTCTGAATTTTTTGGACTTCATCTCCCAGCCAGCTTTGCCAATGGTCAAAGATTCTTGGAAGACCAAATATTGAGAACCATTGGTGTAGGCACTAAAATGGATGCTTTGGGAACTGGGAGCCTAGTATCTTGAGTTCAGTCCTTTCCTACAAGGAAATGTTTAACTTGGCTACCCTGTTTGTGGTTCTCTTCTTTCCTTTTGCTGCATCTGTCACTTAGAAATACACCGTCTTGTCTAGTCAAATTAGCTCTGCATTACAGTGTAATGTGTTGGGTGCATTCTGAATCCTGCTAACTTTATTCTAGCAAAATCAAAACTGAATTTTGGGATCCAATTATCTCAAGAAAATCAGTGCCTTTTATAGTGGCACTGCTGGATGTCCACAACAGCATCTGGTTAGGAGCCCTCTCACAACTGATATGCTTAAGAACTGTGGATACCTTATGTGCAACACACCCAGACTAGAGGTGATTGTTTTTTAAATTGACACCTGATTCCCTTTGTCAGAGACTTTAGATTGGGGTAGGACCAAGGACATTCGTGACCTTCCAGATGTCAACTTCCATTAGTTCCAACCAGCTTGGTCAATCATCAGAATATTGGAGTAGTCCCAACAGAAAGTATCTTCAGTCCCACAAGTTCCCAAAAGCTTTATGGTCCTAGATACAGTATATACTCTACAAGTTGACCTCATGTATAAGTCGAGGGCATGTTTTGGGGCCAATATTATGGATTTTG
>NW_024821706.1:1243-1795 GCF_019175285.1 Sceloporus undulatus | reverse complement strand
CGAGACCAAGAGACAGTTGGGGGAATTGTGTCGGTTGGAGATCGAGAGAGAGAGAGTTAAAGAGCAGATCTTGGAAGTTAGTCTCAGAATTGGATGCTTAGCTTTATTTATTTCTTTTAATAACTTGTATGAATTGAATATTATATACTTACAAATATTGTACCTGAAAGACTCTTAATATCTTGTATGACTTATGTTTTACTTATATTTTGTTAGCTATAATGAATACCTCTTTGGAGTATCTACTACTCGAGGCTCCTTTTACCCGTGTTTTGGCTCGGTTGATGCTTGGGAAGATCAGTAAAGAAGTAGAAATAAGGTTCCTTAACTGGTCCCATTGTAGGTTAAGGGAAACCCTTTTATAATTCACTGGATGATGGCAGCGAGATTTAAGGAATTTAAGGGTCTGCTGGGCTAAGAGCCATAATGTCTAAATGTCTAATGAGCACTTTGTAAGCCACTTTGATAGCCTTTTGGCTGAAGAGACGGGTATACAATTATTATTATTATTATTATTATTATTATTATTATTATTATTATTATTATTATTAT
>NW_024821706.1:0-1233 GCF_019175285.1 Sceloporus undulatus | reverse complement strand
TATTATTATTACAGGGCCACAGTTTGGCTGCTTGGACCAACGGAGATCATCACAGTGAGTTAGTTGGAAAAGCCCATCTCACTCCAGAAAATAAAGGTACTTGAGGAGTTTGCACTCTACGTCTTTCTGTAATAATAGCTACAAAACTGATAATAGCATTTGGGACATTTACACTTTTACAAACAAATATGGCAGATTTAAATGCTGCTTTAAAACCTCTTTCCATCTGCCAGCTTTGCGCTGATTTTGGGGGGAAATGAGAAAGTGTTGGGAGGGCGGGACTGCCAACAGAATTAGGAGATGCATTGCAGGCTATGGGACAGTTTGCAGCCAACGAAAGGTCCAAAACACACTGGCAGCAATAGTCATTTTCGAGAGCGCTTTTAACTGCCCCCTGGCCCCAGATGCTAGCGGAATACCTGGGAAATGGAGTTCTTGTGGCCACCAGAGCTCTCTGACAGAGTAAAGCTCAATAGTCTCACAAAACACATTACCCCAGAAATTAGCACTGAGCCAGGGCAGTTAAAGCAAGAGAAAAGGCTACTACTGTACTGCCTTTCAGATCCAGTTTGCCCGAAATCCTTTATGATGCCATAAACCCCTTTGTTAGGAAGCGAACCCCGAATATCTCAGGAAGGCTCTCTATCTCCCAAGGCCCCTTTCTCCAGGACCTCCTTCCTCTCTTCCCTCAGTCTCTCTCTCTCCCTGAAGGCCTCAAACTGCCAACTGCCAAGTGCTGAGGAAGAGGCTACCATTTTTGTTCTGGCGGCCATTTTGTATTCCAGTGGCCATTTTGTATTCCGGTGGACATTTTGTGTTCTGGCAGCCATTTTATTGTCTGCTTGTGACTGTGAGGAATATTGATCCAGAACCTTCTCTGAGGCCTCAGTTGAACAGAGGCCTCTCTTTCTCTCCTGAGGCTCCAGAGTCAGAAGGAGGCCAGGCTCCTTGGGCCAAAAGGAAGAAAGTGTGTCCCTTTGTGTGTCTTTTGTGTCTCTTTCCTGAGAGGGTTTTCTTATTACACAACTCTGCTCCTTGTGGGGAACAAGGGTTTTAAAAGGGATCAGAAATGGGAGGATAGTTTTAATACAGGCCTTATTCTTCTTCTTCTTCACAAACATTGGGCTTTGGCTTCTAAGAGGAGGCTTGTCCCCCAAAAAAGGCCGAAAGTGGCTCCTTTGGGAGGTTTTAAAAGTCTCCCCAGTTTCCTTATTATCTTGAGGGGGAGAGAGG
>NW_024821705.1:0-1795 GCF_019175285.1 Sceloporus undulatus | reverse complement strand
ATATATAGCATTATATATTAGAATATGCATTAGAATTATGTGAAGTTGCCCAATATTTGAGACTAAACAAGATGTGACATTGAAGAGCAGCCCCATTTAGAATCAAGGGTTCAAAATACACTGCAGAAATAATCCAGTTGGAGACCTCTTTAACTGCCCTGACTCAGTGCTAAGTCAAGGCATTCTGGGAACTGTAGTTTTGTGAAACATTTAGCCTTCTCTTTCAGAGAGCCCTGGTGACAAAATAAAACCACAATTCCCAGGATTCTCTAGCACTGAGCCAGGGCAGTTAAATGGTCTCAAATTTAGAGGATAGCTTTCTTCTGTATACCCTTTGGGGGGGGGGGGGGGGGATAACAGAATAGGCCTGTTAATTCTATGCCCTTTCACAAGGGATTTTGAGATGAGCACTCCTATTATTTTATCTGAAGTATAAATGAGGAGGGCATAAATGCATTCACGTGAATTCGCTAGTTCAGAAGAAGAGGAAGAAGAGGAAGAGGTAGGGATGCCATAACCCGGTGGCCGCCGGGAAAAGCACGCTTTTGGGGGCCCCTCCCAGTCACGGTCCGGTTTGGCCCCCAGCAATGCATTGGTCCCAGCCCCACGCGCAGGCCTCTGAAGCAGGAGCTCGTCCCCTGCTTTGTTGCCAGCCGGTCATTGGCCAGCTGGCCAAAGGGGACAGGCTCCTTTGCGCGCGCCTCCCAGGCGTCAGCAGGGGCCAGGGTCAGCGATTGCAGCCGGCCCCGCGCGCCTTCCTGGCCTTTAAGGAGGCCTGGGACTCCTTAAAGGCCAGGGAAGAGGGAGGAGGCCAGCAGCGATGGCAGCCGGCTCTCCCTCTCTTTCCTGGCTTCTTCTAAGCAGGCTGGAGCCTCCTTAAAGGCCAGGGAAGAAGAAGGAAGCCGGCAGTGATGGCAGCTGCCTTTCCCTCTCTTTGCTGGCTTCTAAGGAGGCCTCGGTCTCCTCAGAGGCCAGGAAGGAGGGACACTTTTTTAATGTAGGACACTTTTTTATTAAATGGAGGACGCCCCGTGCCCCTTCCTGGCCTTTAAGGCGGTCTCGGTCTCCTTAGAGGCCGGGAAGGGGCGTGGGGTGTCCTCCATTTAAAAAAAAAGGGGGGGGAAGTGTCCTACATTTGAAAACATTGTCCTACATTTGTCCCGGTCTGGCAGTCCTGAGGTATAGGCAACCCTAGGAAGAGGGGAGGAAGGAGGAGGAAGACAGGAGGAAGAAAATGAGGAGGAGGAAGAGGAGGAGGAAATAGAAGAGGGGAGGAGGAGGAGGAAGAAGAGGGGTAAGAAGAAAGGGGAGGAAGAAGAGGAGGAGGAGGAAGAAAAAGGGGGAAGAAGAAGAGGAGGAGCAGGAGTAAGAGAAATAAGAAGGGCCCAGCCGGCCAGCAACAAACCCCAACTGCCAGGACTCAGGGCAGGGGAGCGTGCACACACCAGAGAGAGAGAGGGGCTGCATCCACATTTTTGGCACCTCTTTCATTCTTTCTGACTCTAGGCTATGGAATTCTGGGAGTTGAAGTATGTTGTCAGGCCCAAAGTGGAAGAGGAGGAAGAAGAAGAGGAGGAAGAAGCGGGGAGGAAGGAGGAGCAAGAGGGGAGGAAGAAGAGGAGGAGGAGGAAGAATAAAAGGGGATCCAATTCAGATCCAAAGGTCTTCTCGTGTGTGTGTGTGTCCCACAACAGTCCCACAACAAGCTCCAACTCCCAGGAGGGGCAGGCAGGGGAGCAGGTAGACGTGTGCATGCCAGAGAGTCTGAGAGACTGAGGCTGCATCTACACTGGAG
>NW_024821704.1:0-1795 GCF_019175285.1 Sceloporus undulatus | reverse complement strand
GCACAAGTTATCTGTTGTTATAATTTGGCATCGTCAGCTTTGACTTATGGGAACCCGATGAATGGGAGACTTCCAAGAACCCCAGTCATCAACTGCCTTGCTTAGGTCTTGCAAACTCAGGGCCATGGCTTCCATGATTGTAGTGCTGTTTCCCTTAGAGCCCAACAAATTAGTTAGAAATTATTTTTCTCTTAAAATCTGTAAATATTTTAAGTCATAACAGTATGCATTCCCTTGCACTATTCAGAATTTAAGTAGGGAAAATGAAGACACTGGAAGCGGTGATTTTATTAATTTTAGTATGCCTGAAGACCAGTAGACAGATGTGTATGCACTAGGGATAGTCACCTCAAAGAGGTTAACTATGACTTTTATCTCTAGATTTAGCAGGAATTATATCAATTCCAGATCTCAATGGAGTAGGAAATTTAGGACTCCCAGGAAATATATATATTCCCCCATCACCATTTGAGATTTCCAAAACTAGAAATATCTCACCCTAAATTGAAATGAAGCAGATTTGCCCCAAAGCTTGGAAATAATGAGCTACTATATTGAGTAATGAGTAATGAGCTTTCTTAAGTTACAATTTTGATTTACCTCTTTGATTAGAGGCCTTGCTTAGCTATAAAGCCTGATCACCTTATGTTAAGCTGACAAGACTAAATCAAAGGCCTCTGACTTGTATAGGGCAGGAATCATATCTGCTGACCTGCTGAGGAAATGTATGAAGTCTAAGCAATCTTCTATTTTCAAGTTGTTGATACGATAGAAAAAGTATGCCAAAGTTCAACATAGGCAGGACTGGAACGTATGAAAGAGTTTGAGCCCAAGTTGCTCAAAGCTAGAAAGAAAAAAGTGATGACCAAGGTTTTGCTAAGAATTGTTGCAACTTGACAAACCAACTAACCACAGAGGGGATGTGCTGTCCATTTTGAAAGGCTTGATATGTGTGATGGTCTTACTCAGGGGTAGGCAATCTTTTTGAGCCGGGGGCCGGGTTGCTGTCCCTCAGACAACTGGGCGACCGAAGCCAAAAAATAAATAATTAAATATTTTTTAAAACAATTAAATATATAAAAAAACCAGGACAAATGTAGGGCAAAATTTTCAAATGGAAGATACTTTTTTTAAAAAAAATGGAGGACACGCAAAAAAATTGGCTGATTTTTTTAAAAATGTTAATTTAAATGCATGTTTCTGAGGCTTCTATAGACAATTGCCCCCCAAAGGCCCCAGCAGCAATCGGCGGCAGGACCGGGCTGGGGCCGGTCCCAAGACCTCGCTGGGCTGCATCCAGCCTGCGGGCCGCAGGTTGCCTACCCCTAGTCTTACTGAAATAAACTAAACATCAGTTAGATTGCCTGCCCAGCAGAGATAAGACAGCAAGGGCAGTAGGAGCCAAGAATACACAAAGCCATAACTGGAGAACAAAACACCACAACTTTATTGTTTACAGGCATGACATGAGGCACAGAGTCAGACATTAGATAATCAGTTTTCCTTATTACCTCAGCTCATCTGAGAATGTGGTGGGAAATATGGGTTGACAGCTGAGGAAATTATATGGGTATACTATTATTGAGTTATTTCCCTGCCACTTGGCAATGAGGCCAGTCCTGCCTCCCCTCATTGGGGAAGCATAGTTGTCTATACTACTAAGATCCTTTAAGGAAATCCCCAATGAGAAAGTAGGAATGTTTGCAGACCCACCAAAAACTGAGTCCTGTCCCTTACCATCCTGCCATAATTTGACTCCTATACCACCAACCCATAGCAGCTACAAGTATGACAA
>NW_024821703.1:0-1795 GCF_019175285.1 Sceloporus undulatus | reverse complement strand
TTGAAAAAGGAACAGCTTTTATGGAAGAAGAAGATACATGTGATAGAAGTGACTTTTTTTCAGGAATTAAAGAATTAAACATATCCCGTTTATAACCATAGGAATCCACCCCACTCCATTTACCTATAAAGCTAATTAATTGGATAGCTCTTTCCCGCACAGCATTCTCCCGCCCTTTTCTGCGCAGTGTCCTCCCATCCGGGATTCTGGCAGCTTTCTTAAAAGCAATGAAGCTCTCATGTGCCTTTTCTCAACCACTGCACCTCTGGCCTTGGACCACAGAACTCAGCCACACAACAGGTTTCATTAACATTATGGCTTAACAATATATATAGCTATCTATGATATAAAACCCTATCAATCTCCACATAATATGATACCATATGAAAATATAATAAGCACAAACCCTTAGCAACATAATACAGTCTTTTAAACCCAAGCGTCTGTTTGAAGGATGATTCCCACATTCCAATCCTAGCAAAGAAGCACATTCTTTAGCCACAATCTTTAGTCATGATCTCCCTAGCTCTTTCTAGTATCTTCTATTAAAGCACATATTAAAACATATTATTTTAACCCACCATAATTCCCATCTATTTTAATTCTAATCTAAACCTAAACCTATAAACCTTATGCCATGATTCCCTAAATGAATAAAAGCATGACATATTCTGACTTCAGGCTGGTGCTTCTTCCCTGAATGAGACTGGCCTGCTGCGACCTCAGGCTAATGCTCCTTGCTAGCAGCAATGAGACAGGACAATTGTGAATTTAGGCTAATGCTGCTTACCTGAAGGTTTGAGATATGACCATTGGAACCTGAGGCTGATGCTGCTTGCCTGAAACATTGAGACTGGCCCATTGTGACTTCAGTCTGATGCTCCTTACCTGAATAATTGAGACAGTACTATTGCTATTTCAGGGCCGTGCTCTTTACCTGAAAGATTGATACTGGCCCGTTGTGACTTTATGCTGATGTTCCTTGCCAGAAGGATTGAGATGGGAAAAATTTCACTTCAGAGTTGTGCTCCATACCTGAAGGATTGAGATGGGATCATTGTGATCTGATACAGAGGCTCCTTTCTTGAAGGATTGAAACTGGCCCATTGTGATCTCAGCCTGAGGTTCCTTGCCTGAAGAATTGAGACGGTGCTATTGTGACTTCAGGGTGGTGCTCTTTACCTGAAGGATTATGACTGGCCCATTGCAACCTCAGGCTGATGCTCCTTGCCTGAACGATTGAGGTGGGAGAATTGTCACTTCAAACTGGTGGTGTATCCCAAGGGTAAAATATTAGGGTTTGGTTATTAAAGTAGAACTTATAGTTGTAGTTCATAGTAGGTAGTGTAAAGTGATGGGTTATAGAAAGCACGTAATGGAAAATGATAGAAGGACAGATGGAGTGACTTTTAGATGAAGGAGGGCGTTTGGAGAGGGGGATGAGGTTGCAGCTGTAGACTGGTTCTCAAGGAGGAGTGAAGTTGGCTTGGGAACACTGCTCTTCAAGGTGAGGTTGTTTATGAAAAGGGAAGGGAAGTATAGACAACCTTGGTATCTATGCAACCTCCACTTGTGTTGCTTTAGCTTGGGAATTGGGGGCTGGCTTAGGGAGGGGTTGAGTGGGTTAAGAAGGGAGCAAGTTCCTTTGGACTTCAGACTTTGCAAGAAGGTGTTAATGGATGTTTCTGCCTGGATTCATCAATAAAGCTTCTTTTGTTTCAAATGAGTTTTATTTTTTGAGCACAGAACTGACTCCAGATCTCACCGTTTGCAAAGTCTCACAGTTTTAACTCCA
>NW_024821702.1:117-1795 GCF_019175285.1 Sceloporus undulatus | reverse complement strand
TGTCCTCATCACCTTCACCTTGGAGGCCACCTGCGTCTCTGACCTCTGAAAGCCCCGTCTCCTCATCTTCCTGGCAATCTTTGAGTAGATTGCCCTCTTAGGGTGGGATGTGGACCCTATTATGAGGTCCAGGTCCACATTCCTCTACAGACAGTGATAGAGGTACTGGACCTCCCCATCTGTCCAGCGATTCCACTCTCTGGGCATTGTCTCTGGGAAGAGTAAAGCAAAGCACACTACCAATACTCCCAGCCTAAGGCCCCAAAACTCATCTCAGGAGTTTGGTCCTGTGAGGGCAACCTTTCTATTGTGGCAGGCGCTTGGGACTTTTGTTACCCCACCACTGCCACCAAAATATGTGTGAGGCACACCAAAGATTTTAAGCTATAGGTAGCATTGCTGTTTTTAACCTCACTACGAGCCAAGTGAGGTTTAAAATAAAAACGAAGGCTTATTGTAATACAGGATGGAATAAATATAACTCCTTTCAAAGCTTGTTCAATATGAATAAATAATTAGTGCTACCAAATTCCCTTCTAGGGCCCAAGCCCCATAGGCTATCGACACAGTTAAGGTCCACAACCCATCCCTCTCTTTCCTAGAGTCTGTTTGCGACCCAAGTCCTTTCCTTTGGACTCAAGGAAAACCCCGTTTCCAGTCCCTCGGGAGGAATGCTAACAACCCAAGCCCTGACACTGCCTTGGCTAGAGCTTTCCCCTCAGATCAAAAGTCCCAATTGGACTCTTCTCCAACTGACAGCCACCGGTTGGTTTTCCCCTCTTCTCAGCCAGCACCTGATTGGCTGAGCTCTAGCTGCCTTTTCATTGGTCAGCTTGAGGCTCTATTCGCCACAGGGCCTTCCCACGCAAAGTTTTTCCTGGACAGCAGATGGTGATGTAGGAGGCTTTTGTGCATGCGCTAAAAACTCAAGGCTTGCTCAAAATTGATGGGTTTTAATGTGAAATGTAGATATAGATATAGATATATGGATTATATATGATGATAATACACACACACACACACACAGAGTGGACCCTTGTTGTAGGTCGAGGTTAGGTTCCAAGATCCCCATTGTATAACAAAATACGTGGATGCTCAAGTCCCATTGACTATAATGAGAGAGCAAAATGGAGTCCGTAATAAAAACTGGAAAATCAAGGTTTGATAGTTTATATTTATACTGTTGTGGAACTTTTTCTTGCCGTGGATGCTATAAAAATCCATGTTTAAGAAGGGCAGACTGTATAAGTATAATATATAGAAGAATATATAAGTACATATAATATTATCAAAGTCAGTCCTAGTTAGGCATCAGAGAGTCCACACGGGAGAGAAGCCATACAAATGTCAGCACTGTGGGAAATGTTTTTCTATGAAGTCAACTTCCTTCATCTCCCTTGATCTTTTTAGGAAGGAATGAAAGACCTTTCTCTTCCGACAAGCTTTCGCCCATGTGCCCTGATGACATGCTGTTCTCCCCTGATATGCAATGGTTCTAGCTAATTAGTTTGTCTTCTTTGGTTTTAACGCTTGTTGTAGATTTTATAGTGTTTTAAAGTATTGGGTTATTTTTATGATGTTTTTATACTGTATGTTTTTATATTGCATATTGTGCTACATTTTTTTCTTTGCTGTACCCCGCTTTGATCTATTTTTGGAAAACTGGGTTATAAATAAA
>NW_024821702.1:0-107 GCF_019175285.1 Sceloporus undulatus | reverse complement strand
ATTATTATTATTATTATTATTATTATTATTATTATTATTATTATTATTATTATTATTATCATCATCAGAGAGTCCACTCAGGAGAGAAGCCACACAAATCCCAGTAG
>NW_024821701.1:0-1795 GCF_019175285.1 Sceloporus undulatus | reverse complement strand
TACAGAATGAGATGAATGGGGAACACAAAGAACAATATGTCAAGGCTACTTTGGATTAAAGATTCTACTATGCCACCACTTTATTGAATGGAATCTTTTTTTAAAAAAAAAATTATTTCCATAAACAAATACATCTCTACATTCTATTACATTCTATTACCTTTTTGACATATTATTTTATATACCCCTCAGTGCCCCCCTTCCCCGGAGCCATTTCCATCCTTATATTCCATCCAAAATTTCAGTTCATCTTCTGGAGGTAGTCTTCCATCTTCTTTTCTCAACACTTTCTCGACAAATTCTTTCCAAATCCCCTCAAAGTCATTTCTTTTCCATAATCCTTTCTTTACTTTCAGTTTACATGTCAATTTATCATTAATAGCTAATCTCCATACCTCTTTGTACCAATCCTTCACTTCTACATCCATTTTCGTTTTCCGACACCTTGCTATTATTAATCTCGCTGCTGTAAGCAAATTTGTTACCAAATCTTTTTCTTCTTTTTTCCATTTCTCTGAGTTATATAATGATAGCAAAACTGTATTCAGTCTTCTATCTATTTTTATATTCATAACATTTTCTATTTCCAATAGCACTTTTCCCCAAAAATTTTGTACATATTTACATTGCCACCACATATGGATATATGACCCTACTTCTTGACAGCCTCTCCAACAATTTTTTGAGTTATTCTTATTAATATTATGTAATCTCACTGGAGTCAGGTACCATTTCCAAATCAACGTATAATAATTTTCTTTTATCCGAACTGATAATTTTTTTGTACCGCATAATCTTTATTAAATTTTACAAGGTAAAGAAAAGATTCTTTTCATTACATATCAATTACAAAGCTTAAATAAACATTATTATACATCTACGTCCAATTTGTTTTTCTTTCACTTCCTGTCTTTACAACACTCCTCCGTGTTGCCAGTTATTTCTTTTCTTGCCTCTTGCAAATAAAATATACAACTTCACTCCTGAAAAGCAGAAGTTACAGACCATTCCTTTATATAACTAGTTGTATAGCCATATGTATACTCCAAATCCTGTTCTATAAAGGGTATATATGTTTTTTCCTACATAAATTTCTATTCCTGGCTCTACATCTTCTTTTTATTTCATACTTATATAGTCTCCTGAACCAGGTTCTTATCTAAACACCATCTTTTTCCCCAATACTTCATGATTTGCCTCCATTCCTTTTCCATTTTGTCTTTCTTTTTGTCCTGTAATGTACATGAGAGAATATCTAATTGCCTGATTTCATTTAATTTTAATAACCATTCGTCTATTTGTAGTTCTTCCTTTGATTTCCAATATTTTGCTGTAACTATCCTGGCAAGTGTTATCATGTACAATATAATTCTCCACAATTTTCTCTCATCCTCTGCCTTCATAAATTACGTCATGTTCAATAAATACAATTCTGGTTTCTTTTTGTATTTTATGCCAAACATTTGTTGTATTATTTTATGTACATCCTCCCAAAAACCCTTTACTTTTTCACATTTCCACCACATGTGGATCATTGTTCCTTTTTCCTTTTGACAATTCCAGCATCTGTCTGTTTCTGTTTTTAACATTCTCTTCAATCTGGCTGATGTGTAGTACCATCTATTGCTAACTTTTAAAAAGTTTTCTTTTAGATGTTGACATTTAGTAAATGCATTTGTCTTTTCCCAAGATTTTTCCCATGCTTCTAATGGGATCTCATGTCCTAAATCTTTTGCCCAATCTATCATGTATTGTTTTATTGGTTCCTTTTCCAATTCCCTATCTCTGAACAATT
>NW_024821700.1:0-1795 GCF_019175285.1 Sceloporus undulatus | reverse complement strand
AGGATGAATGGAAACTGTTGACGAAGAAACAGAGACTGATGTACAGTGATGTGATGATGGAGAATTATCAGAATGTGGCCTCTGTGGGTAAGGAACCATAATCCATTCTCCTTTCTATGAAGACTGAGGTCCCTTTTATGCTAAATTATCATGGTGCTATGATTCCACTTGAATTATGGAATCATAGAGTTGGAATAGACCACAAGGGCCATCCAGTTCAACCCTCTTCTGCCATGGAGGAATACACATTCCAGACACCTTCCAGCCTCTGTTTAAAGACCTCCAAAGAAGAGGACTCCACCAAGCTCTAAGGGAGTATATTCCACTGTCGAAGAGCTCTTACTGTCCCAAAGTCCCTAGTAATGTTTAGGTGGAACCTCTTTCTATGTGGCTTGCATCCATTGTGGTGTCTCCTTTTCTCTGTAGCAGCAGAAAGCAAGCTTGCTCTGTCCTCAATATGACCCTTTCCAATATTTAAACATGGATATCATATCCACTCTTAACTTTCTTTTCTCCAGGCTAAACATACTCAGCTCTCTAAGCCATTCCTCTTAGGGCTTCATGGTTTTCAAATCCTTCACCACTTTGGATGCCCTCCTCTGGGCATGTTCAAACTATTCAACATCCTTTTGAATTGTGGGGCTCAGAACTGGACACAGGATTATTCCAAGGGAGGCCTGACCAAAGCAGAATAGAGCAGCACTATTACTTCCCTTGATCAAGAAACTTTACTCATATTGATGCAGCTTAGAATGACAGTGGCTTTTTTAGCTGCCGCATCACACAGTTGGCCCATATTCAGCTTGTGGTCTACTGGGAGTCCTAGATCCCTTTCAAGCGTAGTTTAATTGAGATAGCAACATCCTGTAGAATATTTGAATTTGTGTTTTAGTGAGGCACTATTGCTCTCCACTTTATAAGGATACTAAATACCCCATCGTAAACTGTCAATTGTCAGAACCAGCTTCTGTGGTTCATCCAGAATGGTCTTGAGGTTTAGGGGGGAGTAGTAGTTTAAATGTTAGCTGTTTTAAGTCGTTGGTAAGTATAATGGGGCCTAGAATGGCTTGGGGGAAGGGAATCAGTTGTGGAGGCTATTAACTGGCTGGTTTGTGAGATTTGGGTGGCAGGCATGCCCCAGGGGGAGAGGCGTATGAGAACGGTTGAAGAAGAAGGCAAGAGGTACCTTGGCAGCTGGGTTGGTTAGGGGCTGAAGGGCCGGGAAACACACAGAACTCCAGAGGCATTTCAAATGGTTTTTGTGGTTTTTTTAGGGGGTAAGTAAAACACACACACACATACATATACGTGTTCATGCCATGCACACACACAAACACACAAACTAGGTAACAAAGGTGGGAGTGGTGAATAGTGTGAGGCTTTGCTAATGGTAATACATTACCGAGATCAGTGATGGTGAACCTTTTAGAAGCCGAGTCCCCAAACTACAACCCAAAAGCCACTTATTTATTGCAAATTGCCGTGTCCCTCTGCCTTTCTAGTAACAAACTCTGGCAAAATCTGTGCTGGGGTAATGGCACATGTGCCCACAGAGAGGACTCTGAGTGCCACCTCTGGCACATGTACCATAGTTTTGCCATCACTGACCTAGATGGATCTCGAATCCAATTGCTGTGGGTCCAGAATGGGGAGAGAAGACAGTAACTTTAATGGCAAGTGGGGCTGGCGAGTGTAGAGAGGTGTTTAGCAATGTAAATCAACAGAGGGTCTGTCTGCAACTGGACTGACGCTGAAGAACAGCCCCTTGAGGCTGATATTTGTACTGAAATTGTTG
>NW_024821699.1:0-1795 GCF_019175285.1 Sceloporus undulatus | reverse complement strand
TTGTATTTCCAGCAAATTCTATTCCATGCAGAGAATTGTGGTCAGTGGGTGACAGCGAATGAATGACTGTATTCTCAGAATAGTCATAAATGGTAGATGGAGAGTGATCTTCCACCCCATCCCCTGGTGCTTCCTTTTGACGTATTTGGTGGGATGTGGCTGTTCATGTGTCAGTCATCTGCTGGTCATTGCCCTTGTCATCAGTGGTCACAAAGGATTTCAGCATAAAGCTTGTGACATCTTCAGTACCCTATTTAAATAAACTTGTAACCTCTTTGTTTAAACATTTCCTTACTGTCCATGTGGGCTAATCTCATGCAGAAAAAGGGGTGTTCCTTCTTCACTTCCAAATCATGGATCTCCTGCTCTACAGGTTATAGGTCCTGGTATGTGTTTTTACCATATTGCAAGAAAGATGCTCTAATGCACCAACAGAGTTCATGCTTTGCATGTAGGAGGTTCTGTGTTCAGTTTTGGAGTAGGATCTTATGTAGTAAGGAAACTAAGGAAGATCTATCCCTGTCCCTGAAAAGTCAGTCAGAGCTTTCCCCAATCTCCTAGATATTTTGAACAGTAACTTGTGTATATCATTCCAGTATAGGAACTGATAGGGATTTGTAGTCCAAAATGCCAGGGAAGTCTGTTACTGATAGAGCTGACCAGAGATCTCCATATGAGGCAGTATATAAAACATTTCTTCTTCTTCTTCTTCCACACTTTGTGACACTGACCTGCTCCATGCGACAGTTTTCCTTATATCTTCTGTGTGCTACTGAATGTGTTTTTCAGCATTTGGTGCTTAAAGCTCTATCTAATGTACATGCTGCCCTGGTATTATTGTAATGGGAAACCGTGGTTTCTTGTGACATGAATAGTATATGAGCCTTGACCTCTCATACTCTGCCCTCCTCTTTTTGCTCACTGGAGAAGGGGCTTGAAAGCATTTGCTTCCAATTTTTTTTTTAATTGGAAAAATAAAAGAACTTTACTGAAGACCGTCGGGATAGAAGTGATAGCAATGCATTTAGGTCAGATCTGAGGCTTCCTTCCTCCCCACGAAAGTATTAAGCCTCAAACTAATTAGCTCCAGCTACTCAAGTTTAAAGAATCCTTTGGAGAAGCCACAGCGTTGCTTTTTATGGGTAAACTCTGGTTAAAACAAACCAAGATCTGATACCTTAGTTCATATTTGGTTGGCTTTCGTCAAGTTGCGTTTAGGGAAATCACATTGTTCATGTTTGGATGTCACAGAGATCTGTTTAAGTGCATAGAAGGAATGACCCATCTCTTCTTCCAAGGTATGAAAAAGCAGGAGTGGAGATGGGAAACTGCGTCTGTGAGCATAAAGCTTTTGTTTTTAATATTGGAAAGGTTGTATCTCTTTATATAAACCAAGGTGTGCATTGACATCTAAAGGGAGGGCTTCCTCAAAGTCCTACCATCCTCACAGACATGGTTTGTAAGGATTCGGGAGAGAGCCTTATCTGTGGCTGCTCCCAATGGTTAGGACTTGGCTCCACAGAAAGTTCAGTTGGCTCCTTCCCTCCTGTCTTTCTGTGGCAGATGGAGACATTTCTATTTGGGCAGATTTGGGATTTTAACTATGGAGCTGCAGTGTGTGACATGGTATGCTCTCTCTCTGTAGATATATGCTGTATATATAAGAACTGTTTTAAATACGTTTTTGTTTTTAGTGCCTTAGTCATGTTTTCAATGCTGCCACTTAATTTCTTTATAGCTTTTGTAACTTAATGTTTTAGTTGAATATTTTAAAAATTATTGTAAGCCACCTTGT
>NW_024821698.1:0-1795 GCF_019175285.1 Sceloporus undulatus | reverse complement strand
GCAGATGGAGATAGAGAGGGAAATCATGGGACGAGGACGAGAAGCAGACGAAGACAGAGAACTAGGACAGCGGACGAGGACGAGAAGCAGATGGAGATAAAGAGGGAGATCATGGGACGAGGACGAAAAGCAGACGAGGACGGAAAACAAGGACAACGGACGAGGACGAGAAGCAGACGGAGATAGAGAGGGAGATCAGTGGATGAGGACAAGAAGCAGATGAGGCTCCTATGTACTATTGCTACATTTTTCGATGTTGGGAAGTCCACAGCCTGCAAAGGCATAATACAACTGGTTAATGTCATGGAATTGGTGCTCATGAAGACTATAGCAAGGTATGCCATTTTCTGCCATTTGACTTGATAGCATCCTGTTATTTGTTGCACTGTTTCAGTTTGCTGTTTGTTACTTTGTAGTTGTTCTTAGTTGCTTTCTTACTGCTACTTTCAATATCTGTTCCACTGTGTGACAACAGCTTTGCTTTCCTGCCTTCTTCTGCATTGTAATTGTAATGGATTTAGAATGAACATTACTAATGACCATTTTGCGCTTTTACACTGCCCTTGCAGGTGATGGCTGGTTTTAAAACTCTGGGATTTCCGCAAATGATCGGAGTGGTGTACTGTTGTCACTGCAACATAGTTTCTTCGGTGCGTCAAACGTTGCAGGTCCAGGTAGGTCTTCTTCACTGGGGCCAGCACTAGTTTCTTCCTGTGAAGGAGGACCTCCCTTGTGAAACGCACCTTCCGAAAAGAGCTCCTCGGAGCCTTCCGCTGGCTGCAAATGTCGATGGTGCGCCATGCTGGGGTCCTGAGGAGCAGCACCTCCCTTATACTATCACAACATCCGTTGCAGATGTTCCCCGTTTTGTCTCTACACTAGAAACGCCAGCAAAGATCTCCTTCAGCTCCAAAAATAGGGCATGGCTTCTGGTCTAGCCGCGCTCCTGTTTGCTAGCTGGTTTGCCTTCTTACTGTGCCACTTCATCACTTTGGCCTTTGTTTGACTTTCCGATCCTGTCCTATCATGCCTTTTGGCTCAAAACTTAGCTGCGATTCCTTCATCCACATCTATATCGTGGTGATTTTTATTGAGTGGCATCTGCACCGCCTCTTCGCCCTAATTGTTACCAAATCTTTGGTCTCCCCCATCTTCCATGATATCCCCTTCCCACTTTTTTCAGAGGGCTCTGCCGTGGAAAAGGGGACCGAGAAGAAATAGCGCCTCCCTACAGAATTAAATTGCGCCCGGGCTACAAATCCAACAACCGGCTTTGCGTGGAAGGCATTTAAAAATGGCGCTATGCCAGGAGTTTGGGGATGGGCACAAAGGGGACAAAGGTGGGCGGGCACAGGTAACTATGGACGTCAGCATCCCTTACCCACCTGGTCACTGCTGAGACCTGGACATCCGGGCTCAGAGAGGAGTCCAGGCAGATCTAAGATCTCAAGGAACGGGCAGAGCTGGTAGACAAGTTTAGGATGTGCAAATGCACTCCTGGCCTCTGCCAAGACATGGGCATCCAGGCTCAGAGAGGAGTCCAGGCAGATCTGAAGTCTCAAGTAACGGACGCAGATGGCCCATAAATTTAAGATGTGCAAATGCACTCCTGGCAACTGCTGAGTCATGGGCATCCAGGCTCAGAGGAGAATCCAGGCAGATCTGAGGTCCCATAGAACAGACGCAGATGGCACATAAGTTTAAGATGTGCAAATACATTCCTGGCAACTGCTGAGTCATGGGCATCCAGGCTCAGAGAGAAGTCCACACAGATCCGACGTCTCAAGGAATGGAC
>NW_024821697.1:0-1795 GCF_019175285.1 Sceloporus undulatus | reverse complement strand
GGAGCCTTCGAGGTGGAAGCGCGGCCCTGTTTTGTAGGGGAGCGCTTCTTATCCTTTGCCTTCGGCGGGTCGGATGCCGGCCGATCCTTGGAAGGCTTGGACTTCTTCGGTTCAGGATCACGACCCGACTTGTCATGGTGTCTCTTCTTCCCAGACTTGGGGACCTCTTCTGCCGGGAAGAAGGGGTTGTCCGGGAGGTCCAGGAGGACAGTGGCCGCTGCCGACGAGGAAGGCCTTGGGGACTTTGTCCCTTCCACAGGCCCAGTCAGCTCTCTTGGCTTCGGGGCATGGCGCGATGCCTTGGATGCCTTGGAGGATGAAGGCGAGGCGAGGTGGACTTCCGGCTCGGTAGCCTTCTTCGGACGCGAGCCCTCTGATTTCCCCGCCGGTTTGGAGGTCGGCTCGGTACCCTCAGTCCCCGACGACTTGTGGGGGCGCTTGGAGGGTTCGACGGTGGCACTGGGCGGTTTGGAGCCACGGGCCACATCGGAGGTGGTGGAAAGGGTCCCGGCCGGGACACACACCACGCTGGGAACGGCGGTTCTCCCAGATCCGACACTGGACACACTGGCCCGAGAAGATGAGGCGGGGGGTGCCGAAGGCGGGACAGAAGATGACCGCGAACCTCCCTCTTGCACCTTTCCCATGGCAATCACCGAAGTGAGCCGGGACTCACGGTTTTTCTGGGCCTGGGACGAGAGGGATCTGCAGAGCAGGCAGGCCTTGGTGTCATGGTTCTTGCCCAGGCACAACAGGCAGGAGGAGTGCGGGTCTTGGACGGGCACCTTGCCCCCGCAAATGTCGCACTTTTTGAAAGGTGCAGGCATTTCCAAGGTCGACAAAGCCAGAGGAGAATCCGAAAACGAGGTCAACAGTCCAAAAGTCCGAAGTTACCAGGGGCGGGAGACAAAGAATGGTCAAGAGTACAGTCCGAGGTCAAAAAGCGAAAGTGATTCCAAGCAAGCAAGCAAGCGAAAGTGCCCTGAAGCAGCTAGCGCGGCGGAAAAAAGGAACTGGGGAAAAGAGCGGGAATGCAGGGGCCTTATAACGGGTGGGCGGAGTTACCGCCAAAAAGTTTCAATATGTTGCAGAGTTAACTCTGCCCAGTGATTCCAGTAGGTTCCGAGCAGCACTGTGCAGGCGCAGTAAAACCCATTTGTATGATTCGCAGAGACCACGAAGAAGAAATGGGAGAATATCCCTGGATCTAAATATGGGATGGGCCCAGTGGCCCTCAAGCCCAGAGTGCTCCCCAGAACTGTGATTTAAAATGACGTTTGCCTCTCAAATGAGGCAAGAAATGTCTAAATGCACCATAATTCTTTGGTGGCTAAATGTACTGTATGTGTTGGGATAGTCAGTATCCTAATCCATTATCAATATCCCAGCCATGGCCTAAATTATATTGTGTTTTATATTGTATATTGAAAAGATTCAAGACAAAATGGATCTCAAAGGCAGTAGCTTTTTTCTGGCTGAAAGCATTTAAAGTTTATTTCCTGGACTTAATTTTAAAGTAATCAAATAATACTTGGATGCACCATGTGCTTTCCTCCCCTTTTGCTTAGTCACTCTCTGGATGAGGGCTATTTTATGTTGCAGGTGACCTTTGCAGATGTGGCGATATATTTCACCAAGGACGAATGGAAACTGTTGACGAAGAAGCAGAGACTTATGTACAATCATATAATGATGGAGAATTATGAGAACGTGGCCTCTGTGGGTAAGGAACCGGAATCCACTAGCATTATAGAAACATAGAGTTGGAATAGACCACAAGGGCCATCCAGTTCAA
>NW_024821696.1:0-1795 GCF_019175285.1 Sceloporus undulatus | reverse complement strand
GAATGTACTGGCTGCTATCTGATACTTAAAGGCAAGGTTCTATTTCAATATCTGATTCTAACCTGATGCCACTTGAGTAGAGTTGTTGAGTTAAAGAAAACTTATGTTTAATAAGAATATTTTTGGGTCAAGAGGTATTAACTGAGTATATCTCTGTACATTGCTGCACAGTTGTTCTCCCAAGGTTTGATCCCACCCTAAAACATCTCAATCAGATATGTCTGCAATTCCCTTTTTTGATTCGGAGGGTAAGGACTGGGTAGGCAGTGATTAAACCAAATAATATGCATAGTGAATCAGAAACATCTTCTTTTCCATTAAGACTTAGCATTCACAAGCCTCAAATCAAATATGAAGAATAAGTTTTGTTATTTTCTTTGGTGTTATTTTCTTCCTGAAAATGAACACTGCCAGCTTTTTATTAAACCTCTTTATAGTCTTCCTCTTTTATTATTGAATACAGAATAGAACATATAGTTAAAATATATTTTTGAATTGTTTTAGACAGCAGAGGAGTAATCTGAATCCAGGTGACATGAATGATAACCCATTGTGTTCATGACATTCCTGCTGTGAATCAATTGTTTAAGTACAAATGCCCAGATGTCTTACATTATACATTGGTTATACACAAGTTTTTTTTTTTGGGGGGGAGGCTATAGTTAAGTTCTAGGACAGGGATAGGCAACCTTTTTGAGCCGGGGGCTGGGTTGTTGTCCCTCAGACAACTGGGGGGGCCGAAGCCCAAAAATAAATAATTAAATAATTTTTTAAAAAATAAATAAACCGGGACAAATGTAGGACAACTTTTTTTTTATAAATTTTATTTAGAATATTATTATACAGAAAAAAGTAGGAAAGAGAAAAGGGAGAAACAAACACCGAACAGTACAACATAAAACAAATATCAAACAAACATACATTGAGTCAACAACTAGCTAACACACATAAACTATCTACATATTTACATGATTCTTGATATCAGTATTTCCTATTTTTTCTTCTTCCTATACAGTTGGATAATCCAGCATTTTGTAGATCAACTGCCATTCCTATTATTTAACTTATATTTATCCTTTTCACGTGGTTGTATTCTAATCATTCCTATACAAATAAATTTATCAACTTATTATTTTTACTTTTTCTTCATATATCTTTAAACAATTCCATTCTTTTTCTGATTTTTCTTTGGATTTCCCTTGTAGTAAAGTTGCCAGTACATCCATATTTCTAGCTTCGTACATTTTAATTATCCATTCTGCTTCTTTCCAGTATTGTGCGTATAAAATTCTTGCGCATGTAATCATATATAGTAATATTTTATGAGATTTTATATTTTTATGTTGAGAGTTATGTTTAATAAGAATATTTTTGGGTCAAGAGGTATTTTAATGCAAAGAATGCTTTGAATTGTTTTATGTATCTTTTCCCAGTATTCCTTAGCTTTATTACATGACCACCATATATGAATAAATTTTCCCTCTGGTTTACCGCATTTCCAGCATTTGTTGTTACCTGTTTTATATATATAATTGATTTGTTGCGATGTTATATACCATCTGTACAACATTTATAGGTAATTTTTTTTATAATTTTGACATAAAGTAAATCTATTTGTTTCTTTCCATGATCTTTCCCACTCTTCTAGTGTAATATTATTTTTTATATCTTGTGCCCATTTTACCATGGTGTGTTTGATGGTCTCACTCTCTAGATCTCTTTCTTTCAACACTTTGTAATATTTGGATATTCCTATTTGAGACTTTAAAGAGGATGGATATGGGAGATAATTTTA
>NW_024821695.1:0-1795 GCF_019175285.1 Sceloporus undulatus | reverse complement strand
ACATGAGTTCCTTGTTACAAAAGCTTCACTGACTACCAGTTTTCTTCACAATAGAACCTAAAGTACTAATTATGACTTTTAAAGTCCTGTATTACTTAGGACAGGGCATCTGTAAGATGATATTTTACCAAGCCAGCTTGACAGGATATTGAGGTTCTCAGTAATTTTTCTTCTAGAGAAAAATGGGCAAGGGAGGAGAGCTTACCACTGACAAACTGACAAAATGGTTTGTGGAATCCTTGAGAAAAATAAATAAATAATAGAATCATGTTGTGTAATTTTGACTTCCAAGGTTACTGGATGTCCTCCCTATAGTGCCTTTTGTCTTTTTGAAGTGGCTGGTTGTACAAGAGTAAAAAAAAACTAGAGTGGCTGGTGTGTTGTCAAAGCAGAAGATTAAAGCTTTTACTTGGAAGGGCTTAAGCCAACTTACATATCAGCAGGATCAGGTATCAAGTCTTCTTTTCCATGTTAACTTACTGATTTCTTCTATTTTTGACTCAGTCTTTGGAAAGCCAAAGGAATGTAGCGACCCCAAAGTAGGCTCCCCCTTCCCTATGTGTGTGTGTGCATGCACTCGCATTCCCCATCTCTTTCATTATCCAAGGTATACTTTGTTGAGATAACAACAATAATTTATTTACAGGTGCTTTGGATAGTGGCAGAGACAGGGAGAGCTCATTTATACCAGGATCTATGTACAAACAGATATATTGATACATATCAGTAAGCTTCCCCAGTCCTTGTCCATGGCCCTTGTAGACTAGAGGTGCATCTACACTATAGAAGTAAGGCAGGTTGACACCACTTTAAGTGCTGTAGCTCCATCCTGTGGAATCCTTGGATTTGTAGTTTTACAAGGTCTTTAGCCTTCTCTGCCAAAGAGTGCTGGTTCTTCACAAAACTACAAATCCCAAGTTCTATAGGATGGAATCATGACAGTTAAAAGTGATGTCAAACTGTTATTGCTACAGTGTAGATACACCCTTGGTCATAACAGTCACCTTTATAAAGCCCCTTGAACAACTCTTATATTTGGATTGTTCAGTCTTCATATCATCCTGCTGTGGAGTATCACCATCATCCAGACTTAAATGTAAAACTAGTTCAGTTCCTAACTCTTTTCTTTTTTAGTGTGTTGTATTACTTTTATGAGACCAGCATGATGTAGTAGTTTGAGCATTAGACTATGACTCTTGAGACCAGGGTTCGAATTCCTACTCGGTTATGGAAACCCACTGAGTGACCTTGGGCAACGCACACTCTCAGTCTCAGTAAACATTGTGACTGTAGGGCCACCATAAGTTGGAAATGACTTGAAAGCACAAAATAAACACTTATTACTTTTATTCTTTGCTTTTCCCTATTGCATGTCCCAACACAACACAAGAGCAAGCATGACTAATGTAATATGGGAGCCATTGTCAATAATATTTGAGAACTCCTGGAGAACACCTTCTTTGCCTCAGTCTTCTCAGAAAAGGAAAAAGGTGCTCAACCTGAGGCTAATGGAGCAGAGTGTCCGGGAATGCTGCCAGCAGACACTTGACAGTAGCTGATAACAAAGCCTTAGCACAGTGGAAGTGAAAGTAAAGCAGACCTTGCAAGGAACCAGTCTGAGAGCAGTCCGAGAAAACAAGCCGAGTTCAGAATTCCAGAAGTCCAAACATTCCAAGAGTCAAGCCGAAGTCAGGATACCGAGAAACAGCGTTGGTCAAACAGTCCAAGGTCAAAACAGCCAAGAGATAACAAAGTCCGGTCCAAGGTCAAGGTAACAAAGAATCCAGATACTAGG
>NW_024821694.1:0-1795 GCF_019175285.1 Sceloporus undulatus | reverse complement strand
TTTTTACACATGGCAGTAAAGATACGATACAGCAGGGCCTGGCATTGAGCTTCCAGTTTTCATGCATGATCTTCAGACAGATCTTCATTTTGGAGGGAGCCCAATTCCAGGATAGAGGAAAGGGCTCTGTGCAAACATCCAGATCAGATGTGAGAGCAGTAGCTTATTATAATTTGTGAGGCTTAGTTCATTGGTTTCTTCAACTAGAAAAATTGCAGGGGTCTATGGATTGGTTCAGTTTCTTGCTTTCTTTCAGTTGTGGTGGTACAAGGGCTCACTACTATACTCTGCATTCGCTATCTGGCAAGAAAGAAGGAGGCTAAATTAAATGCCTTTTATCCTTAGTTATTTGTGGATTTTGGGGACTATGTGGCCATGTTCTAGAAGAGTTTCTTCCTGATGTTTCGTCAGCAACAGTGGCTGGAATCTCTGAAGATGCCAGACACAGATGCTGGCGAAACATCAGAAGAAACTCTTCTAGAACGTGGCCACATAGGCCCCAAAACCCACAAAAAGCTATGGAAGCCGACCATGAAAGCCTTCGACTTCACGCTTTTTATCCTGTCTCTCCAAGCAAGTGAGAAAGAATATTTCTCTCATTTCCCCTTGATCTGAGAACAAACCTTTAAAAATTTCTCTCTTCATTTCTACACAGTAAAGCATATTGAGTAGATTTGAATGACAAACTGTGAGCGACTGTGGTTTGTAATGTATGCATTAGGCTGAATGAGATCCCTAGAGGCCCTGCCCCAGGTCCTAGGTTTTAGCTCACAAACCCCAGGACCTGAATTCACAACCCTATAAGAGAGATGGAGGGACACCAGAAAGTAGGCAATCAAAGTCCTATGCATATTATCCAATTGTACCAGTTTGGTGCCATGTTACCGGCTGTGGATCCTCCCCAGAGAAACCTGGGAATGGGGTGCTTAGAACTGGATGCTTGGTAGAGAGTCCCATGCAGTCCTTCATGAGAGTTGCTATATAATTCTAAGTACCTGAAAGATGAAATCCCAGGATTCTGTGGGACAGAGTCCTAGAAGTTTCATGGTATCAAAGTGCTAGGTTTGGGCAATGGAGACACAACCCATAGCAATTCTGGACAGACTCATTCAGTCTCTGTGTCTATTGGTGGAGGGCTATTTACACCAAGAAACTCATTAATCTTCAAAGGATCTCCAGTTTATTTATTTTATTTATATACATCCATCCTTTCTCCCAATATAGGGACTCAGGGTGGCTAAGAATAAATTTAATACAGTACAAATTCAAAACAATGCAAAGGCATTAAAATTATAACAATTTTTTTAAAAAAAATTAAATCATTTATACAGTTGGACCTTGAAAATAGTAAATTGCATCAAAAACCACATACAATCCTTGACCTCTGAATTGCAGTTCAAACCTTATCTCTGTTTTGCTTAGGATCCAGCCTTTGAGGCATCAGCATTTCCAAAAAAGAGAGAAAGTGGAAGCGTGAAATATCCAGATTCTGTCCTGTAAAACTATTAGAGCCTGTTTGATGCTGTCTTTGATTCAGAACATATGATTTTAAGGCATCTTACACTTCTATCTCCATCTAATAAACCTTTGAATTCTTTCAAGCATTCTGTTTTCCTAGCTGCCCATCCCAAGAGTATGAAATATAGCACCAGTCATGGAGATTCAGCCTTTTTCATAATGGGGATACGGAGCGAGGGTCACAGGATCCCAACTCCTGGTGTAAGACCTGGCCCAGTTCATTGCAGATATTTGACATACTTAGGGCTGGTTCTCACTGGCTGATACGCCGGGATTC
>NW_024821693.1:0-1795 GCF_019175285.1 Sceloporus undulatus | reverse complement strand
ATCATCATCATCATCATCATCATCATCATCATCATCATCATCATCATCATCATTGTTACAAGCTTTTGAAGCTCCATCAGACAAGATGCTACAAACCAAACAGGAGAGAAAAAAAGGGCCTACAAAGAGGCCT
Organism: Sceloporus undulatus; assembly: GCF_019175285.1. Lineage (NCBI taxonomy): Eukaryota > Metazoa > Chordata > Lepidosauria > Squamata > Phrynosomatidae > Sceloporus > Sceloporus undulatus. The sequence continues at coordinate 1,662 of NW_024821693.1, read as the reverse complement.
GTGACCTCACTGGAATGGAGAAATATTGGATTGCAAAAGAGGGGTCCCTGTTGAGATGCAAATGGACTTTAAATTTCCTGGACTTTGAAAATCTCTCTATTGCCACATGGCCAGGAGGAGGAAGGGCCTCCCTGCAAAAGATATCTTCCTCATCATAAGATCTTTACTAAGGACTGAAACAACATGCAGGCATCTAACATCCTCAATTGTTTTTCCCCCTCTCCTGTTTGGCTTGTAACATCTTGCCTGATGAAGAAGCCCATGGAGCTTCGAAAGCTTGCAACAAGTATATTCTGCATTTCGGTTAGCCAATAAAGGTATCACTGATAGATTTTTGTTTGCATTTGTTAAATGGCCAACACAGCTACCCCTGCATGATTTCTTTAGATAAATACTGAACAAATAGAATGATTTGTTTATGTTGTGGGGGAACTGTCAGAAGATCCCTTATCAGGTTGGCCAAGTGCTTTTCAGTTTTATTTTATATGGTTTATTACAGTACAGCATTAGCTAAAATGTACAAAAATTAGTTTTGTTGTTGTTGTGTGCCTTCAAGTTATTTCTGCCTTATGGCAATTCTAAGGCAACCCTATCACAGGGTTTCCTTAGCAAGTTTCTTCAGAGGTTGAGAGTTTCTTCCTCTGAGGTTGAGAGAATGTGACTTGCCCAAATTCATCCAGTGGGTTTCCATGGCTGAGTTGGGATTCAAACGCAGGGCCCCAATGCCCTAGTCCAGTGCTCAAACCATTACACTATGCTGGCCCACATATATTTAAAACAGATTTAAATGAAATGAAATTATGAAAATAAATTCATTAATACTTCATAAAATATTATTAGATTTACCAAAGCTCTCCCAATTCATGATTAATTCCCTTTCTCATACTTGATTAATTGTTTTTGAATTTATATTTACGTTTATATAAACCTTAAATGGTTTTGACTAGACTTAATATGATGCTGACAAATGCTATTGAACAAAATTGACTATAATATCGACTATTCCATTTACTATAGTGTATTTTTTTTCTTTTTCCCACTTGCTATACTTCATTAACTAGTTTGCTGCTGAAGTTTGGTTGTGATGACCATTTATTTTTAAACAAATAAAAAATCCACAGAGGGAGCACTGGAGCAGTGCAAAAGTGCTTGCGGGCTACAGGCATCCTGAACAGCTCTACTCTGTGATACTCTCCCTCCATAACAGTTAGGGTTGCCATATCCCGCCGGGGGGCGGGACAATCCTGGTTTGGGCGGTGCCATCCCGGTCCCGGTCCGGTTTGGCACCCAAACCGGGACGGCCCCACCCACCGCGGCCACCTCAGCCCCCGCGGCGGCTCCAAGGCCTTGCTGAGGCCTGGGAGGGCTCTCCGTGGTTGGAGCTCCAGCCGCGGAGATGCTCCCTCCTGGGCCCCAGCGAGGCCAGGGAGGAGGAGGAGGAGGCCGCTTCCCACTGCGGCAATCACCGCGATGAGGGGCGGCCTCCGCCTCCTTCCCGGCCTGGGAGCCGGCCGAGGCTTGCTCCCAGACCGAGAGGAGGAGGAGGCCGCTTCCCACCGCGGCGATCGCCGCGATGAGGGGCGGCCTCCGCCTCCTTCCCGGCCTGGGAGCCGGCCGAGGCTTGCTCCCAGACCGAGAGGAGGAGGAGGCCGCTTCCCACCG
>NW_024821692.1:0-1795 GCF_019175285.1 Sceloporus undulatus | reverse complement strand
TTGTATCTGTACAAATAAAAACAACTCTCTCACAGTCCTTTTCTTCCCAGGTCCACTTCCTCCTGACACAGACTAGCTTAAGCATATGGCTCTGTAAATCTCATCTTTTTCAACAAATGCTGATTGCTTGAGGGATAGGTGTGGAGTTAGGCAGGCTCTCAGTGAAGGCCACACATAAACTTGTCTAGGCTGGAGCCTTCCCCCTTTTCCTTTCCCTGCCACTTCCAGCAAATGTCTCAGCTGGAAGTCAGTGCGTCACTCAGTAAACCCATGAGTCTGAGGCTGGCTGCTTTGGGGATCTCCCTCATACTGCTTTAACTTGGCATGTCACACTCTTCCTCCTCTTCTGAGCTTCACTACCAGATTGCACACTTCCTCCAATCCATACATTGCAAGAAAACTTTAAAAAATTCCATCTGGGCAGAAATTTTAGTCCATGAAAAAGAAAAGATGTCCTGAAAAATGAAGATGTATGATAAACCTACTTACCATAAATTTATTAATTTATGTGAGAGTTTGGGGTACTGGTCTGGGCACTATTTAAACGTGGTTTAGCAGGAGGGGGAGGGGTTATGCAGAACAAAGAACTGTAAGAGTCTAATATTGAAAAGAGATATACAGAATATATAAAAGAAGGAAAGCTGAATGAATCAGGCTTATGAATATCTGTAAATATATGTGTTCTATTTTCTTTTTATTTACTTGATTTATATGCTGCCAGGCCAGGACCTGAAGGGTTTCTACTAACTTTTGTATTGTGATAACATTCTTTACTAAGGAAAAATAAATAATAAAATGTTAATAATGCATTAATAAAGATCTGGGAACTCTAGATTTTCTGTAAAAATATTTCTGTGTTACAAGTTGTACAGTCACTTTTCTCCTACAGCACTCTAGTCAGAACAATAAAATAGTGCCACTTAAATGGAAGAGTCTGCACAATGAAGGATGCCTCTAAATCAAATAACAACACACATATCAATACTCAAGCTGCCAGAACATCACGTATGACATCTCACTAGGGCTCTTCAAGTAAAGAAATCCCTTTCAGCTCTGTGAGGCTATTAATACTGATTCTAGCATAGACCTTAGAATTGGATCCAATCAAACTGGAATGAAATTTGGAGTCCAAAACTTTGAGAAAGTGCCTCAATGGCTGGATTTCTTTATAAACAGACACTTGTTTTAAGAGTATTCATTCAGTGAACAAATCTGAATCATATCTGGGGTGCGTGTGTTGGTTTAGATTATTTTTTAACCTTTGTGTGTTTTAAATTTTGTATGTTTAAAAAAATTATTTTTTTGCTGTTTCAATCAGGCTATTTTAAGTGGGGTTTTTAAAATGTTGTTTTTCATGTGTTTTTATATTCTGAGCTACCTTGGGTCCCTTTTTGGAAGAAAGGTGTGATAAAAATATAAATAAATAAATATGTGGATACCTTGGAAATATTATAAGACCAACAATGCTTAGCATTGAAATATCAAGAATGCCTCATAGAGAGCAGTAGCAATAGATAGTCTGAGGCCCTTATCAGATGAGTGTGGAACTGGGGGTTTTGCGCACTGGGTGGTTCGAATTCACGTTATTTCGCACAATACCATCATACCAGCATTCGAATGGCCCAATCCGCACTCACGTGAATGCGCGAGCTGCCGAACTGAATGCGTACTGGCTCCTCTTTTTGGAGCGTGTTGGCCAGTGCGCTGATAAGGGGATTGGCGATATCCTGGATTGGGGCTCTGTTCCATCTCAGTGCGAATGGGTCTGGTGTGACTACCCAGTCCTGAATTCCAT